>NC_049210.1:1097500-1110000 GCF_013347855.1 Anguilla anguilla
CACACACACGCATGCAGGCACGCACGCGCGCACGCACGCACGCACGCACGCACGCACGCACGCACACACGCACGCACACACACACACACACAGTGTGACGGTGACTACCAGTGCCCACCCCCGTCTTCCATTCCAAACCCACTTGCCAGATTCCACACCCCCAGACGCCTGTTTATCAAGACCAGCCCAATTCCACAGGGCACATACCATCCCCCTCCCCAACCCCCCCACTCCCCCACACCTAACGCCAAAACAACTAAACACCCACAGAACAGCCAATTCATTTCAGTTCAGCCATTCAGGAAATTAACTCATATTCAATTGACTGAAAAATGCCTGCAACACACAACAGGTTTTTTTTTCCAGTTCGCTAATTGAATTTCAGCACATTTCCTTCAGCGACTGAATTGAAAGGGAATTTATTGCAGCCCTGCTACATATTTCATGGAACTAAGTAACAGCATTACAGTGCTGAGACACATGAAACCTTCCAAGGTCCTTTGTAACCAAACTCCGATGCAAAATACAGACTCCTGTGCAGTTTCACTGGGAGAACCAGGGGTTCCCAACTCTCTTCCTGGAGATCTACTGTTTTGTTGGTTATCATTTCAACCCTAGCTTGGCACAACTGACTGTACTAATTAGCAGCTCAATGAGATCTCTAGCTGTTGAATGAGGTGTGGTTTGTTATGGTTGACATGAAAATCCACAGGACGGTAGATCTCCAGGAACAAGGCTGGGAACCACTGGTATAAACAGTAGACCAAATACAATAACTTATTAATAAATAATATAACTTCAGATTCTGCTAAAAATCTGTTTTGTATGTAAAACTGTCAATAATCTACAATAATTATACTGGTTTCTACAGGATATTTGAAGCATATTTCAAATAAGGCATGTACCCTGGAGTGGCCCCAAACGGCCCTTAAAATGAAGGGTTTCCCAGCGTCCGTACCTCAGCTTTGATCCTCTCCAGTTCGGCCCTCAGGAGGTCCATCTCCCTCTTCATGCTGTCTATCTGGACGTCCCTGTGGACCGGCCAACACACCCAGCGGGGTCAGTGACCTTCAACCACTTTCAGCGACCTTCAACCACTTTCAGCGACCTTCAACCACTTTCAGTGACCTTCAACCATCTTCAGTTTACACAAAAATGTCCACCACAGTGAAAACACAGTGAAAAACAAGGTCCTCTTTCAGAGCAGATGCATCTTACAGCTACTTTGGCCAGCTTGCGTTTTATATATTTATATTTTATATTAAAGCGGAGCAGTCTTTACCTTTCATCGAATCCACCGTTGGGAGGCCCAAAGGTCTGATCAAATATGTCAAACTGCCAAAATCAGAGGAGAAACATTACATGTAATTACAGAGAACAGGCTGGACACTGGTGTCATGGCAACAGGCAACCTTTCTCAGCTCCAAAGCTCCAGCCATCGGAGGACGCGAGGGAAGAACGCGAGGGAAGAACGCGAGGGAAGGACGCGAGGGAAGGACGCGAGGACATCGAGGAAATGTGTATTAGGCAAATGGAACATCCGTGCTCTATCAAGCATAAATTTGAAGCCATGTTAATTACAGACATGGCAGATGGGGAGGGGGTGGACCCACAGATCGATCATTCATACGTCACGCATCCCGATCAGAAGACTTCCACAAAGGCGATCTATTTCCAAGTCAGGCGAGGACCAAGAGGTCGAGGACGGATGAAACAACTGACTGGAACGAGCCCACCTCCTGCGAGGGGGGCGGTCCCTGTCATGCCGTTGCTGTGACGACGCGTGGTTACCTGCGGCTGCACCTGCAGGCTGGGCTGCGTGACCTCGCTGACCTCGATCAGCGGCTCTGGGTCGTCGTCGTCGGGGGGCTCCTCCTCCTCGACAACCACCACCGGCTTCACGTGCTCGGCCAGCGCCGACGCCTGCAGGAAGTTGGGCGGAGCCTGCGGGGGCGTGGCCGACGGGAAGGAGAGCAGCGATGGGCGGAATTACGATGAGAAGAAAAAGGGGGAAAAGAGGAGGAGGAGGAGGAGAGGACAGGAGAAAGAAAATGAGAAGAATAATGGATTTGATTATGTGGCCTTTTTCAAAGATGCTTTACACAGCTAGACATCCACAAATAAACTAATGCAATGCAGAGGAGACACAATACAAAGAAACAACATCAATATACCACACTAAATAAACAGCATTAATAAACAAACAAACATTTGCTTTAAAAGCAAAGATGTTGCTCTCAGGTCACATGACTATAGCTTACATACACCCCCCCCACCCCCCCACCCCACCCATATTTTATACTGCAGAGGCTCCACCCCCGGCACAATCTCCCTGCAAATACATTCCTTTCTGCTCCACACAATGCCACAGGGACCACACCGTTGGCAAACAGGGCGATGGCGTCTCTTACGTCAGGCAGCTGGGGGATCTGAATGAGCCGTTTAAAGAACAGCATGTCCCTGGATCTGTTCAGGAAGTTCTTCAGGCTGGAAAGGAGCACAGAATGATGGCATAAAATGTCTGCCTCATCATCTGAAGTACAAAATGGAAATTAATTCACTGAATATCTACAGACTTCACTTCCAGTAAATCCTACTGATAAATTCTGTTGATGGCTCTTCAGATATAAAATGGAGATATGGAGAGGGGGGGGGGGGAGCAAAAATGAAAAACTTTTAAGAAAAGTTTTAATGTTTTATTTAAATTAAATTAATTCAACAGAGTGAACAAGGGCCAATGGCATAAAACAGTCATTTTGAATCTTTCTCTGAACACAAAAGGGTTTCAATTTCATAACGTTTGGGTACACAATGTTCAAACACAGTTCCCCATCTCCTCCTGCAGCAGGTCCAGTCTAAAGTGGAATTATGGAGTAAATTTCACAGCACTATGCAAAACACAATTAAGAAAACAAAACTGAAAAATGTAACACAAATCTGAAACATTAAACGACCCTTTATGTGTTGTTCAGTAACAATCAAATCACTGGAGCGTCTCTGGTTGTCTGTAAATTCAAAATGGTCGCCTGTCACTAGGCACTTGGAAGCGACCCATGTTTGTGGCTGTACTGGAGAGAACCTTCTCCGTGTTCTTAGAAGAAACGCAGCAGTTGAGGAAATCTGGATCGCATCACAAATTAAAGTGGGCCAGTTTCAGTGGGCCAATAAATATTTTAGTGTGTAAACTGGTCCCTCGGTCATTTAAGGTTAGTTAACTCCTCCCGCCTCAGTGTTACAGTCGCCTCCTTCGCCCTCAGGCCCACACTGATCTGATGTGCTGTGATGCAATGTGATTGGTTGGGGAGTATTGCTGATGGAAAGCTGAGAGGGTTGATTGGTCAGGCTGAGGGCACATGGGTATGAACCTGGCAGGTGAGGCTTCCTCTCACAGAAGCTCTGGGAGCTGGAGAGGATGAAAGGGATCTCACTGCCGTCCTGCCCCTGTGCGGGGGGGGGGGGGGGGGGTCTCAGGTAAACCTGCGGCCCTGTTCACCTTACCTGTGGAACTGCTCGTGGAACCGCTCTCTGTGGCCCTGGAGAGTCTCCACTGGCAAACCTGCAACCCACAGCACAAGCCAGCGCTGGCTCCCTCACACAGGTAAAAACACACCTGCCATATGCTCAACAACAACAACCACACAACAGGACATTAAAAAGGAGAAATGCTAACTACATATGGGCAGGGCACACTGGGGATGTGGGCAGGGCCATGCTGAGGATGTGGGCAGGGCACACTGGGGGTGTGGGCAGGGCCATGCTGAGGATGTGGGCAGGGCCATGCTGAGGATGTGGGCAGGGCACACTGGGGATGTGGGCAGGGCCATGCTGGGGATGTGGGCAGGGCCATGTTGAGGATGTGGGCAGGGCCATGCTGGGGATGTGGGCAGGGCCATGCTGGGGATGTGGGCGGGACCACTCTGGGGATGTGGGCGTGGCCACTCACAGGCGTGCAGTTTGAAGAGCAGCTGGACGGTGAAGTGGTAGAGCTGGCTGCAGTCCTGGATGACCTGGATGAGGGGGGCCAGGCGGCACTGGCCCGACGTGGTGGTGGAGATGGCGATGGAGGTGTTGAGCTGCCGGATCACTGAGAGGAGCAAACGCAGCGATAGCGTTAGCATCAAACCACAGGGTACAGAGATACAGCCCCTCACCATACACACACACATTTATACAAAACCACAGGGTACAGAGGTCCAGTCCCTCACCATACACACACACATTTATACAAAACCGCAGGGTACAGAGGTCCAGTCCCTCACCATACACACACACATTTATACAAAACCACAGGGTACAGAGGTCCAGTCCCTCACCATACACACACATTTATACAAAACCACAGGGTACAGAGGTCCAGTCCCTCACCATACACACACACATTTACATAAGACCACATAAATGAAGACATGCTAAACCCTCACCATAGACACATACTTTACATTTAGCAGACGTATGTGTCTCATGTGTTTAGAGTGACATACCCAACTTAGATTTCTTCCCCATCATAGAATCCATTCATACAGTTTAGCTTTCTACCAAAGCAGTCGGGTTACACACACACCGTGCCCAAGGGGACAAGGGCAGTGCCCTACCCAGAAATCAAACCTGCAACCTCTTAAGTTTCAAAGCCGTCCTACATGCACACGCCCTGCTTTCCAGTTGGACAGAATCTGACCAGTCTTGTGACAAGGGGGGGGGGGGGGGGTTCAGTGACTCATCCCACATCAGGAGGAGATGCGGGGGGGTTTCCACTGAGGTAACTGGTGTAATTATATCCCAAAAGCTGACAGAAATAACATCTCGATCGACTCGTCCCTTCCTGTTAGGGCCAGTACAGAGAAACACAGCAAGCGCAGAATGTCTGACCAATCAGAGGAGGCTGAACCGGCCAATCAGAACGCGTTTAGTCACGGATGAGCCACACGGTCGTGGATCGATTCTGGACCGGGTCAGAGCGGCTCCTCAGGCCGACGCTCGACTGGCGACTGTGGCGGCCAGGATATGGGAGAGTTCAGACGCTAGTCCTCCCCTGGGTCAGTACAGGAACCCCCAAACCCCCCCTCTCACAGACCCATACCTGTTACTACCTCAGACTACACTATTGTCCCGAGAACAGTAGCACCCCCGCCCCCCCAAAAAAAGCCCCTAGAGCAGGGTAGGGACGGGCGTGACACCATGACCTCTGACCTCCGAATGTGCATCTACCCCTACACTTCCATAACCCCCCCCACACCCGCCTCCCAGTCTCAGCTTTCTGGAGAAAAGAGTCCATGCCCCCCCCCCCCGGCTCAGGTTGCGGTTTCTTTTGAGCGTGGGGGGGGGGGGGGTTGTCAGGTGACTCACCTGACTCCGCCAGCCTCAGCTCAGCGTCCAAGTAATCGAACACCTCCACTGTGAGCTGGAACCTGGGGGGGGGGGGGGAAACAGATACCCGCTTAGTTACCGTTGGCCGGTCCCTTAACAAAGCAGATCATTACCGTGAAGAGAAAAGAGCCCCCCCACTGCCCCCCCACCCCAACTGCGGGCCAGGACCCCAAGCGGTTCACAAGTCCAGATCCGTAACCAACAACAATATTTTTTAACCCTTTAGACACACCTGGGATATTCTCGCAGATCACTGACACCATGAAAAGAAAGATTATTTCTACTGTGTGGCCATTTTCTGCTGCCAACGTGTTTCACTGAAACCTAAAGAGTTAAGGTATTCCAGATATATTAGTATATGACCCAGTTCAGTTGCGTGTTTTTTTTTTTGGTTTTAGGGAGGGTCCTGAGACAGACGTGAAAAAAATAACTGGTACATTATACAGGTCATTCACACCTGTGAAATTAGTGAAATTAAACACCACACCAGTGAGAGAGGACACGCAGCTGCCCTGACACGTTACTGCACTGGCACCTCACAAGTGGGTCACAGTCTGGGAACCCCGTTCTACAGCACAGTGTGTAACACCAGAACCAGTCCCCCCTGAAACACACACCCCACAGGCCTGCAGGGGCGCAGGGTGTAACACCAGAACCAGTCCCCCCTTTCACTAAATACAGGTATATCCAAACAGGATTTAATAACAGCTCATCCTTGCTCTAGGTGTGCATCTCCCAGAATTCCTCCAGCTAGAGAGATGAGGAGCGGGGGGTGGGGGGGGGGGGGGTTGTCGGTGAATACAGGTGCACACACTCACACGTTGTTAATATCGGAGCCGGCTGCGCGCTCCAGGACCTCGTCCGAAGCCTCCAGGTTAGGCCGGATTTCGGGATGCTGCGAGAAGAGGAAGCGGTAACATAGCAACGCTGTTTCCAACGGCCGTTATCTGGTTTCCATGCAATTCACCCGTTTATTTACCTGTACAATTTTATCTGTACCACACCTGTTACTCTGTGTTGTCAACACTCCCCATGCACACACCTCCGCTTACACACACACACGCACGCACGTACACAAACACGCACACGCACACGCACACACTTTTTATAAATACAGTATACAGTTCACAAGTGGCTGCAGGTGAATCGTCTCATTCGTCACCACTGCAGCCAGCGCAGCGCACGTGGCCCCGCCCCTGTTGCCAGGGGAACACCGAGTGGCAGCTCGGTGCTGGACGGGGCTCGCTACCTTCACGTGGAAGTCCATCTTGGTGCACAGCAGCCTGGTGTAGACGGAGACCAGCTGTCCGTACCGATCGTGGTGGTTACCCTGGAAACGAGCACAGAGAAGCTTCCTTATCCTCCTTTACATCCTGATTTTAAACATTTACCCTCTTAGCACCAGCTAAACCTCACACACATAAACCTCACCTATATAATTACACTCCCTGCTAGCACTCATTCAGCTGAACAGTATTTTATTAGCATCACGTTTACCCACTGACTACAGATTCCTGTGTGAGTAACTCCATGCTGTGCACAAAGCACACTATTTTTATCCCCTGCCGTCTGTGTGTGTGAGCAGTGATTTGTGCGCTGTTTTTATAATACCATGTCAGGTGACCTTGGTGGGGGCAGAAACGCACCTGACGAATTAAACGTGTTCTATTTTCTTCCCTCAGACTGCAGAGTCAAATCTGTCTCCCATGCAGCAGAGAGCAGATTTATTCTGCCTGTGGCCTCAGTATGACTGTACAGTGAATGCTTCTGTATGTGACATTACTCTACATTTCATTCACTACGTTACTCACTACTCACTAACTGGCCAATCGAATGATTGAATAGAATGTTGGTGCATGTTCAATTAACCAATCACAGGGCTTCTAAGTGACTGTGTCTGAGGAGGCCCATGAGCCAATCAGGTTTGTTTCCTCCCTCTGAAGGGGATGAAAATGAAAGATGTTCTTTCAGAACAGACGAGCGGACCCCTGTTCACCTACACTGCCACCATTTTGTCTGTAGTTTACTGATAGGTGTTTTTGAGAGGCACATCGCAGCAGAGCTCAGGGAGTGTATTTATGCCCATCCCTGGCCGGTGTGTGTGAATGTAAACCCCTCCTCCACTTTCCCTCTGTAATTTCACATTAGCTCAGACTGGCTCGGTCTCACTAATAAGAGGGATGTGAGACATGACTCACTGAACACAACACTAATATAGGTTCAACACACACTTACCCAGAGTGCACCAGTCTCGGCGATGTTACTCTGGTGCCTCATACAATCCTGCAGGCTCTGGAACGGGAACAGATACAATCACAACCACACAGTGGCATTAAACAAACGTGACTGGACTCAATCATTCAGTCAAGCAGTCATAACTGATCCTATGCAGACGATTAATGTCTGTCTGTTTTCACGTTGGTTGCTTAGAGAAAATCCGCCCTGCTTTAGCCCCTGTTCTGCAGTTCTAAGGTCTGCAGAGGCGGGGCCTGAGTCCTGTGAGTGACAGGTTAGGGTCAGGGTGATTGACAGTCGAGGGGAGGGGCTAGGGTGAGTGACAGGTGAGGGGAGGGTCAGGGTGAGTGACAGGTGAGGGGAGGGTCAGGGTGAGTGACAGGCGAGGGGAGGGTCAGGGTGAGTGACAGGTGAGGGGAGGGTCAGGGTGAGTGACAGGCGGGGGGAGGGGCTTACGTTCTGATGGCCGTCGCGCAGGACCTTGTGCAGCACGTGGCAGAACTTCCAGCTGAGGATGGAGCTGCTGGCCAGCGGGAGCCCCAGGGCGTAGGACCAGAAGGTGAAGGCGCCCTTCTCCCGGTGCGTCCCCAGGATGATCCCTGCAGCCGGTCAAGGAGCCCAAACGCAGCCCTGCAGCTCCTTTAGAGTCTCCCACCTCACACTCACACACGCACGCACGTGCACACACACTCACACACACGCACACACACTCACACACACTCACGCACCCCGCTGACAAAAATCAAGAAATGTTTCTATGGTAACAGTGATGCCATCGACCAAAGTGTGAAACATCAGCTAAGTAATGAAGTGTGCTATAATTAGACCCAGCTGGCAACTCTCAGGAAATGTGTACAGGGAGGTGGCAGTTAATAAAAATAACACATAATATAAAAATAACACTTATAAGTATTCTTCCTGCAGGAGATAAGACTGCTTAATGAACAGACATGCCTTCATTAACAAACTGCTCTACTTTATAAAATTTAAAAAAGGACTGAATACATTTAACTTAAATCAGTTTAGAAATACGCATCGTGGCATCAGATTTAGCAGCTGCTCTAATGAAGAGTGGCTTGCAGAGCTATACAGGCAGTTACATCCACAGCTGAGTATTTACTGATGCACTTCAGGCTGATGTGCTCGAGGACAGGGCCTCAGCTGGGATTCGAACGCACAACAGCAGAGTTACAGGCCCAGTTCCCTAACCACTACACTACACTACCGCCTCCCCAATAACCGAGGGGTTCAGAGAGGAGCCTCCTGTCTCCTGCTGTGTGTGCATGTTTCTGTGTGTGTGTGTGTGTGTGTGGGCATGTATTACTATCTTTGTGAGAACCAAATGTCCCCACAAGGATAGAAAGATGAGAAAAATTATGCAAGGTGGGGACCTTTTCTGGTCCCCACAAGTTCAAGAGGCTGTTTTAGGGTTAGGGTTAGGGTTAGGAAAAGGATACTGCGAGCATGTTTCTCCTTCACTGGCGTCTCACTGGAGGTTATGGCCTTACTTATACTGCTGAGCTGAGAGAGAGACAGAGGGAAGAAGGGAAGAGAGAGAGGAGGAGGGGAGAGAGGGGAAGAGAGTGGGAGAGAGATGGGAGAACAGCAGTTATACTTCAAAAACGACACTTAAAAAAAAAAAATTACAGATGAAAGTTCCCAACACAATTTTCTCTAAATGCTGAGGGGGTGTGGCTCTAATCAGGTGACCTGGGTCACATGCTGGTATTGGTGCAGACAGGAGCACCACTGAAAGGGACAAACTGACTGCCCTGGGGTCTGGTTTCCATTCGCAAGCACAAACAGGGCAGGTACAGTCTGACCCTGGTGCATTATGGGCGGGGCAGGGCAAACAAGAGCACATCATACTGCACAGCACTTCCCTTTGTGTGTGCCTCCACAGTCTCATACACACACACACACACACACACAGACACACACACACACACACACAGACAGACACACACACACACACACACACACACACACACACACACACACACACACACACACACACACACACACACACACCCTCAGACGGGCGGGTCTGGCTCTGAAGATGACCTCACACTGTGTGCTCTAGATTCCAAAATGAACGTCCTCAGATGTAGCAGGCGGCCCGAGCCGCTCGCCCGCGAACGCGGACGTGAACCCGTCGGCCCGGGAAAAACCAATATTTACAGCGAGGAGAGCGGGCGGCACTGCCAGGAAGAGCGACCCGCGCCAACTTCCCAGAACTATCCCCAACATCCACGCGGGACACAGGCAGAAACATCCGGAAAGCGTGCGCTAACATCCACGCGGGACACGGCCCGAAAGGAAACGGGGCGGCGCTGTGCAAAACCACAGCCCGGTTCCCATCGCCATTACAGAAACAGGGGCGATGGATTTAGGTTTTCACCATTAAAAAAAAACCCAGAGGCGAGCAGGATGATGAAACCAACACTTCTGAATGAGTAATGAGTTAGCGATACCGAGCACTGCGGGCTCTGGGTCTCTCCTGGCCCAGGGACAGCCCAGGGACAGGCCAGGGACAGGCCAGGGACAGCCAGGGACAGCCCAGGGACAGCCCAGGGACAGCCCAGGGACAGCCAGGGACAGCCAGGGACAGCCCAGGGACAGCCAGGGACAGCCAGGGACAGCCAGGGACAGCCAGGGACAGCCAGGGACAGCCCAGGGACAGCCAGGGACAGCCAGGGACAGCCCAGGGACAGCCCAGGGACAGCCAGGGACAGCCAGGGACAGCCCAGGGACAGCCCAGGGACAGCCAGGGACAGCCAGGGACAGCCCAGGGACAGCCAGGGACAGCCCAGGGACAGCCAGGGACAGCCAGGGACAGCCAGGGACAGCCAGGGTGAGTGTGTGTCGTCCCCCCCCGCCCCGCCCCCACCCCGTTAAAGACAGCTGTTAAAGAGCAGATGCTGACTTTCGCTGGAGAGTAAAAGGGAAGTTGATGAGGTAACAGGTTATTTTGGCGGTCGGTGGTTTGTGGGCGTGCCGCGTTCGGGCTCGTGACATGCTCAGATAGCGCCTGAGACTCCCAGCGTTTACACCGCCAATCATCTCAGCATTAATAAAAGCGATCATTACGTTACATTACAGGCATTTGGCAGACGCTCTTATCCAGAGCGACGTACAACAAAGTGCATAACCATAACCAGGAACAAGTGTGTCGAAAACCCTAGAGGGAAGTACCGTTCCAAGTGCAGGGAATGACCCCTTAGTTTAACTTGGACCCCGCAGGTTAATCTGATCAACACAAACAAAAGATCACACAACCAGGACAGGGGAATTCAGCCATACTGCGAACACGCCTTAAAACAGCCTGCTTGTCAAATCAACTATAATTAATGTGATATGAGCAGGCAAGAAGAGAGAGAGAGAGAGAGGGAGGGGGAGGGGGAGGAGGAGGGGGAGAGGGAGAGAGAGGGAGGGAGGGGGAGGGGGAGGGGGAGAGGGAGAGAGAGGGAGGGAGAGAAAGAGAGGGAGGATTTTGGATAAAAGCACCTGCCAAATAAAAGTAATGTAATGTAAGAGAGAGAGCGGGAGAAAGAGATAGAAAGAGGATCTGAAAGTTAAAGGCAGTCAGAAGTCCATTCTGGCAGGCCAGCTGATTCCTGACTGAAATTAATTATTCATGAGGTACTGAGGAGGAGGAGCCTAAATCCCCTGCAGCCTGTATGCTGTAGACGTGTGCATGTTCACAGGGCCAGGAATGCCGGGATGGAGGCAGCAGTATTAACAGCAGGGGAAAATAAGAAACCACTTTATCATCGAATATCACACACACACATAATCACACTACACACGAGGACCAAACATCACACACACACACACACACACACATAACACACTACACACGAGGACCAAACATCACACACACACACACACACGCACACACACACACACACACACACATAATCACACTACACACGAGGACCAAACATCACACACACACACACACACACACACACACACACATAATTACACTCTGCACACACAAGGACCAAACATCACACACACACATAATAACACGCTGCACACACGAGGACCAAACATCACACACACACATAATCACACTACACACGAGGACCAAACATCACACACACACACACACACACACACACACACATAATTACACACTGCACACACGAGGACCAAACATCACACACACACACACACACACACACACACATAATTACACTCTGCACACACAAGGACCAAACATCACACACACAACATTTAGAGACACCGCACAGCCTAATTACACACTGAACACAGCAGGAAAACATAACATAACACAATGACGAAAACAGGCCATTCGGCCCAACAGTGCTCGCCATTTTCCTGACTAAATTCGTGCTCCGATTACCTAGAGACTAGAATCTGACACCGTATGAAGCCCGGTCTAAAAAGGCAGCGCAGTGCCACGGGCAGCAGTCGCGGTACGCGGCTGACCGTAGAGAGCAGCGCAGACGGTGTCGTGCACTTCCTGGGAAACCTCCCCAGATCTGCAGCTCCTCTGCAGCTACAGGCTGTGTCAACAGGACACAACAAGGTCAACTACAAATTTTTGAAATATTTAATCCCTTTTTTCCCCTATTTTATCCCTTTAGGCACCAGTACAATTCCTGCATTTCTGCAATATTTCAAAAACCTCTACATTCAGCAAAACTTAGAATCCCTTACGAGACTGTAACGCTAACGAGCTAGTGCGCAGCACTGTAACGCTAACGGGCTAGTGCGCAGCACTGTAACGCTAACGGGCTAGTGCGCAGCACTGTAACGCTAACGGGCTAGTGCGCAGCACTGTAACGCTAACGGGCTAGTGCGCAGCACTGTAACGCTAACGGGCTAGTGCGCAGCACTGTAACGCTAACGGGCTAGTGTGCAGAACTGTA
>NC_049210.1:1115000-1200000 GCF_013347855.1 Anguilla anguilla
TGACATGGGGGGGGGGGGTCCTAACTGCTTATAGGAACATTTTTCATTACCTGAAGCCGCCCAGTTCACAAAAACAAATCTGTGAACTGATCTGTCCAGCGCACATTTCTTACAATATCCTAAATATGTAACTACATTAAAATGAAATGGGGGGAAAACAGTGGTGAGAACTAGGATAATTATATATCTAGCATAATTCTAATTAACATCCCTGCTAATCAGCTCCTTGTTCCTCTCACTAACTGTGCTAGGTCACTGTGTCAGTAAAAGCAATGTCATCCTCATGTATCCAAGCAAACACACAAGAACTCGTCAGACCAGTCCCTAACGCAGAGGGACAGCGTCCGTCCGCTCTTACCCTAGATCCATGAGAGCGCTTTGTTTTGGGTGTATGGGGATGGGGGGCTGCTTGGGCAGGCCCATACGGCCACACAAAGGCGTGAGAATATGGTGAGACCTGCATGGGGATTCATAACCACTGATATGGAATCACCGCTCTCCTCCATGTGTCAGGTTGCCGAGTTACTGTCACAGCTAGGCAACAGCAAACGAGATGGGGGGGGGGGGGGGGTGGGCTTGAAGGAAGCAGTGGCTTCCTTCGCTAGCATCAGAGGAGGCTAGCGCTAGCCTTCGTCCTCAGACTGCTGGAGGCACGTTAGCATCAGAGGAGGCTAGCGCTAGCCTTCGTCCTCAGACTGCTGGAGGCACGTTAGCATCAGAGGAGCCTAGGCTAGCCTTAGTGTAGAAATCTACTCAGTTAACCACTGCAGTTTGGGTACACACACAGCTGCAAGCTCAGCCCTCCTTGGGATGAATGGAGTCACACACCCCGTTACAGCAAACACCGCACACTGCACTTCCTGCAACTGGCAAAACCGCTTAACTCGAAACTTTCTCTAAGCTTCTCCGCAACATTTAAAGCAGGGCTGCCCAGCCCCTGTTCTTGGAGATCAACCGTCCTGCAGGTTTTCATCTCAACCCTAATTCAGCACACCTGATTCCGCAAATTAGCAGCTCAATGACATCTCTGGCTGTTGAGTGAGGTGTGCTCTATTTGGGTTGGAGTGGCAGCCTACAGGATGGTAGACCTCCAGGAACAGGGTTGGGCAGCCCTGCTTTACAGTAAAGCTCCATCACAGAAATGGCGCTCTGACGTCGCAGGCTGGTTTCGGGGAGAGGACGCAGGCGCTCGGCGGGAACAGGGGAGGGAAACAAAGGCCGCCAGGCAGCAGGAGTCAATCTGCGGGGACACTGCGGGACACTGCCGGGACACTGCCGGACACTGCCGGGACACTGCGGGACACCGCGGGGACACTGCGGGACACCGCGGGGGCACTGCGGGGACACTGCGGGACACTGCGGGGGGACTGCGGGGACACTGCGGGGGCACTGCGGGGGCACTGCGGGGGGACTGCGGGGACACTGCCGGGACACTGCGGGACACTGCGGGGACACTGCGGGACACTGCGGGACACTGCGGGGGACTACGGGACACTGCAGGACACTGCGGGGACACTGCGGGGACACTGCGGGGACACTGCGGGGACACTGTGGGGACACTGCCGGGACACTGCGGGACACTGCGGGACACTGCGGGACACTGCGGGACACTGCGGGGACACTGTGGGGACACTGTGGGGACACTGCGGGACACTGCGGGACACTGCGGGACACTGCGGGACACTGCGGGGGGACTGCTCGCGGGGACGCCGCTCGCAGCTTCCTATAAATAAACCGCGAGGGCCGAGCGAAGCGGCCGACACTTCCCCCGACGCTCAGCTCAGGTGCTGCAAAGACTCCGTAAAACAGAATGTTTATTTGAGCTCTTCCTGATAAAAAGCAGGTCGGCGGAGAGACGTGCTTTATTTAGCCTGAGGTCCACAGCCACCCTAGGCGATCAGCGCTCGGGCTGGGAAACAGAACCGAAGCGCAGGAGCACACTGACCCAAACAGACCTCTGACCCAGACAGACCTCTGACCCAAACAGACCTCTGACAGAACCACCAGACTGAGTGTACAGGGCTTCCCTGAAATTAGCCTCTGCTGCTAAGAGACGATAAAACGCAAACAACACTGAGTGTAGTCCCCTCCAGGGAACTCTCACTAGGTACAGTAGAGGTGCATTCTTGTTCTTTAAGGAACAATTTCCCCAAATGTACCCTAAAAGGTACACTAAAATTCTTAAGGTACTAGTAAGTGTCTATATTTCACAAGCAAAATTTTTTTTATACCTATAGGAGACCAGCCCAGTGATAAGTGTTGTAGCTTTTTAGGCACCTTTTCCTTATTTTTTCCTGAGAGCATGAAATGGATGACATTTTGCTCATTACAAGAATCATCAAACCAGACATGACGGACACTACCCTACTTGAGAAGACACTTCCATCTGAAGGAGACAGGGCCTAATGGTGGGCTCGCTTAGATATATGAGCACCAGAATTTCCTGAAAGGTCTGTGTTCTATTTATATCATTGAGGATGAGAAAGCTATTGGGAATTCTGTAATGAAAAATGATCAGTTGCTTCCCTAATAAAATTCTATGTCTGGGATTTACCTCTGGGAAAAAAAAGATGAAATTTAAAACAGACAAAAACCTGGAGCAGGTGATGTTTTCAATGTTCAAGGTCTTACAAAGTTATTACATTATCCAAATTCCCGAGATCTGCAGATCTCTGCGTGCAGCAATACAAGTCCCTCCTATTACTGGTTACCAGCCACCCGTGGTACCTGGCCTGTAATTTAACTATCAAGAAGCCTTGTGCTTTGCGATACAATGAACAACACAACTGTTTCAAGGCTGTCATGGTGGTTAACTTGTAGACGTTGACGTTACGTTGGATTTCAAAAAGTTGTGCACAAAAGTTGTCTAACCATGAATCCACGATGCGCTGATAACTCTCAAAAGGGACACGCAAGCACAAACGTGTCGGGCTGAATGTGTACAAAAAGCGAAGTCATGAACCGTAAGCCCCCTTTTCTGTGATCGCTTCACACCTGAGTGAACAGGAAACGCGGAACCACAACACAAACATGGGGAAATTATGATCCCACGGTACAAAAATGCTGACAATAAAATTGTATTTAGGTTATGTGTGCAATTCATCACAATTAGCCTAACCGTATGTGTTACAAAAGCACAATCCTGAAAGTTGCAAGGTCTTTTGTTTATGCAATAAGTAGGAACCACGCAATATTGATGAGACAAAGATGTGCATCTTCCTCGGTCTTAAAAAGATTAGCACGTTAGGCTAGCTACAGAAATAGCATAACTACTACGTGCTCGATTGTGATTAGAAATAGCATATTCTCATTTCGCTACGACGTGTTATTTATTATATGCATGCCGTTTCCTAAACAAAGTGTCATTGCGTTCTTTTGGCCTTGTCAAATATGTGCATCCATTTTTTACGAGTAGGCTATTCAAAGACGATCAGTTGTCTACGCTTTGGAAAATGTACGTCATATGGTTCTGCCTTTAAGACTTTTAACACCTAAATGATTATTTAGACACAAATCTGCTGCGTTTTGATTTATTCACCTGTATTAGCATTACTTGTAATTTCTGTGGATACAAATTGAGTTGTAAGAATTGTGACACTGCACCATAGGTTAAGAGTCATTGGTCCGCGTCCTACGGTGGTAAGACAACATTTCAAAATAATTAGAAATATAATTTTGTATAGCCGAAGAAAGGTGGGCTGCATTCCGGCTTGTCACGTGTGGCTTTTTCCATTACCGGCTACACAGGTTTGCCGATTCAATGGAAGAGGGTCGAGTAAATAAAATTTATTTTAAAACACATATAGCATACGCCAGTAGACTGCAGTAGGCTAATGCATAGACATTGTAAAACCATATCCACTGACAAGCCCCTGCTGTTACAGCGCGCAGTCATTTTATCAAAACAACATTCAGCCGAGCAACGGGCTCCCAAAGGATTTTCAACAAACGCTACAGCCGCGTATGCTGCTCTTACTTACCAAATTCTCGCTAGTTTTCGATCAATACGCGGACGGGCAACTATGTAATATCCGCACTGAAATTCCTTTTGAAACGGCTCTCCGTTCGAATAAGCGAGAGCAGCGAAATGCGACGGAAAACAAAATGCACCCGTTTTAAAAGCGATCAAATCAAATTCCGCACATCTTAATACATTTGTTTTACCTGCTGCTTGTCAAAGTGTTCTCTCTCTGCCCCCAAATTGGTTTCGGTCCTTTTGCTTTTCACCTTTGAAGGCACCTGTCGTATGGTATTCATCCTCCAGTTTGTGCGCTCGGTGAAATCTTCGATGTGTCCGTAGATATATTTTTAAAAATTATATGAAACGGATAACCTTCCTTTTAAAAAAAGCAGAAGCTCTGCCGAACGCAGTCTCGCGGCGAGGCGTTTGGAACAGCTCGCGCCGCCCGGGTCGTTCTTGTCTGGACCAGCTCGCTGGGAAAGCGCTGCACTCAGAAAGCGAGCGGCACTGGCTGAGCGAAGCTAAATGAATGCAGCATGACGGGAGAAGGGAAGAAAGCGCGCTGTGTGAGTGTTTGCAATACGTGGAGCGCTGCACCGCAGTAGCTGAGGGGAAGACGGAGGGAGGGAAGAAAACGAGAGCGAGATTTACACCGCTGTTTTGAATGAATGTAAACGCAAATCGGGCTTTCAAAGCAAATATTGGGCTGTTGCTTTGATGCATTCTGAACCAAAGAGAGAGATTTTCAAATTTGGCTAGTGCACCTTTTACAGAAACTTATTTGTGTGTAAATGTGTATATGTACATGTTTATACAAAACAGAGATAGATACCTATATACATAGCCTATATTTGCCTGGAAAATTATGCTTATTTAATTTTATATGCATCTCTAAAATGCTGAAAAATGTGAATATTGTAATATTCATGTTGTAAATATCTGTAAATTCTTAAATGCACAATGAAAGACTTTGTGAAGAAATAATTCACCTCTCTCGAGTCGGCACTAGGCCTGTCTTTGCTTAGCAGAAAATGACCACCACTTGGCAGGAAAAATGAAAGGAATTTAATTCTGTCAGCATTATATAGAGCCAATATAAGCATGATCAAATCGGACACAACAACTGTCTCTAATGTCAAATCGTACATTTGGAATTAAACATCCAAACATGTCTTTAAAGGAAGACAGTGAGTTATGTTTTCAATGTAAGTTGGCATCGCCATCGTGAGCATGACTTCAGTGGAGCTCCAGGGAGCCCAATGCAACAAAGCACCATTCATGCGGAGTTTAACTTCTCAACGGGGATGTTGAATAGCTTCTATACTCCAGGGGGCTGCATTGCTCTGACCAACACAGACAAATTCTGAAAGTCAGACCCCAGGGATGTGCAAGGACAGAACAGTGGGCCAGGACAGAACATCTAACGCACCAAATATCTGCAGTTTCTACTTATTTTCACAAGGTGTTTCACATGATGTCTAGAAAAAGACTAATGACTTCACACTTCTCGATAAGATGAGATCATTTCCTCTGGAGCTATGACTGCGGTTCACTGCGATCTTTATCTTTATCTGCTGTATAAACATGATCAACATGAAAAGCATTTATTAACACCAACGCCTAGTTCATTTGGCTTTGATGTAGTTTTTTGTGCGCTAAAAGGTTTTGCACATGCTTAAAGATCTTAGTAAACCAGGCCCTAAATGCCCACTCATCTGTACAACGCGAGCTCAACTTGCAGGCGGGAGAGTTTTGAGAAGGGGCGTGGTCTGAAGGACAGCAGAAGCTTCTCCGCGCTCTTCCACACCAACAGCAGGGGTTCCAGCAGTGGGCAGGGACACGTGCGATCGGACATTCCTACCTGGGAGGAAAACAGCCTCCCTGTGCGTTTTCCACTGTCCAGTCAAGTGCGAGTCCTCATTACAGAGTCCTGCAGTACTGTGTATCGACAGCAGTTCTGGAGTCGTGGGTGGTTGGGGATGTTGGGGTGGGCCTTGAGATACACCTGACAAAAACGACTTGTTGCATGTTTCATTTCCTGTTTGCAGGGCGGCAGTGTAGCTTTAGTGGGTAAGGAACGGGGCTTGTAACCGAAAGGTCATAGGTTCGTGGGTAGGACACTGCCATTGTACACTGAGCAGGGTACTTAACCTGAATTGCTTCAGTACATATCCAGCTGTATAAATGGATACAATGTAAAATGCTGTGTAAAAGTTGCGTAAGTCGCTCTGGATAAGAGCGTCTGCTAAATGCCTGTAATGTAATGTAATGTAATGTAATGTAATGCATTTGCACCAGGGAAGCTAAACGGCTCACTCATTACACGTGCTGGACTAGCTCCAGTGTACATGCAGGCATTATGAAACATGCTGAAGCATTTATATTCCACATCTGAAATTATGTCTTGCTATATTTTTTTAACGGGCAGGTCACACAAGATGTAACTGGGTCACGGCATCAGAAAGTTTGGGAACAACTAATGCAGATGGCCGAGAGAATCAGACCCAAAAATGTAAAAGGAATGGGAATGTGTTTTTGAAAAGACACTTTTAAAATGTAATCTGTGATTATGGTGAATAATATCTACATTGTATGCCAGTTTATGGTCAATGTGACTATGTTTCCTAAAGCAATAACACTAGCTTTGGCTGGCACAGAATATTTCTGTCTCTAAAATGGACCCTCCTCATTGTTTGATGATTCTTAGCTACATAAAATAGAATAAACATAACACAGGGATTTACTTTAATGTATTAGAGGTAAAAATATCTGCCAAATCTATTTTTGTCAGCATGAAAATACATTTAAAAGCAATGACTGAATATTGGAACATGCGTTTGCAGAAACCTCAGTCTAGTTCTAGGTCAATAGGATTAAATCAGGGAATCTCAATATTAGAATATGAAGCAATTTGGATTAAAATAGAATGTCACATTTCTGTGGGATTAAGAGAGGGAAGATGAGGTTTAGGTTTTTTTTCCCCCACAGTAGATCCTGTACGTATTGTATTGTGAAATGAAATCTCAGGGGTACCTGAAGTTCTGAAAATTCAGTAGTGACCTGTGCCTTGCAAAAAGACTCAATGATAAACTGAAAAAAAATGATGAACTGTAAAGTAGATTAATAACAAAGAGGCATTATAATAAGGAGCTTACAGAGATTAGGATACCAGATTGATGCAAGGAAGCAAAGACAAGATTTCACTTTGACAGGGAGAAGACAGGGATACACACTATCAGCCATTGTGAAACACACGCATGCACACACACACACGCGCGCGCACACACACTCACACACACAGACACACAACCACTATATCAGGACACTGATATTTAACTCCATACCCCCAACATGCTGAAATTTGACCTTGAGGAATAGAGTCACAAGCGCGTGTTTTTTGGGGGTGTGGCATGAAGAGATTTGTCAGCGCGGGTTATTTTCTGTGTTTACTGGACTCTCAGTTAACCCCTGGCACCGGCCCTGGTACTCCAGCAAGCCTGCAGATGTGCTGAGAGACAACGAGCTGGGGGGGGAGGAGCCTGGGACCAGGCCTGTGTCCCTTTAGCCGTTAGCACTGCTAAGCACCCGCTGGGTCTGGTGGTAATGTGTTAGCATAGCTAAGTACCTACTGGGTCTGGTGGTAATGTGTTAGCATAGCTAAGTACCTACTGGGTCTGGTGGTGGGTTAGCATAGCTAAGTAATTACTGGGTCTGGTGGTAATGTGTTAGCATAGCTAAGTAATTACTGGGTGTGGTGGTGGGTTAGCATAGCTAAGCACTTACTGGGTCTGGTTTTGTATCTTTTGCTTTCACTGAAACCCAATGGTAATATGGGGCGGATAACAGGCCTTTCACTGCTGAGAGATATGATTGGTTGATCTTGGTCTTCAAAGAAGAAAAAAAAGTTTTTACAGAGCTTTTGAGCAACCTAAATTCAACCGACACAACAAAACTCTGCCTGCTGATTGGTTGGACAGGCCTCTCCTTGGCCTAACAGAACTGACCACTTTGGTCTGTGGCTCATGTCTCTGGTTCAGGCATGTATGGTGTCTCTCGCTCGCTTGTCTGAGAGGGTCAAGCCTGACTCGGCAAAGACACAATTGTCACAGGCCGCCCCAAGCCCGTGGAGCCTGGATAGCTTTCCCTGCCCAGAGACAGCTCTCGCCAGGAATGCCCCGCCGGCCGGGTAGCACGCCTGATTTGACTGGAGATTTTAACGGATGACAACCCCCAGAGGGTCAGCACAAAGGAATTTGTTTGTGTGGAGCGACTGAAGAGGGAAATGTGCGGCATTACCTACCCTGGGGATCTTTCATTTGCATGATTCCGTCAGAGAAGATGTACTTCCTGTCCCGAGTCACCTGACTTTGTGGGTGTGGCCTCCCCTTGGCTGCAGAGCCAATCGGGAACTCTCCAGGTCCAGCCATAGGTTACTCCTGGCACAGGCAGCCAATCCAAACACAGACAGACACAGAGACAGATGACAGATGACAGAGAAGCTCTCCAATGTTAGGATTTTGAAAGTTGTGTAGTGTACACAACGTATTACTCAATTACATTCATTACATGTCTATAAAACTGATCTGTCAAAAACGAAACACTACAAGTAATGGGTATGCAAACTACACTGCACTGTGAAATGACTATGCAGTGGGAGGTTACATTCTCAGTTGAGAACCTGCATGTACTGTTAAAGTACAGAAGAAAGACACTTCACCCAATTTGCTTCGATTAATATTTTCCTTTCAGCCATTTTAGCTGTGATAGACCCCTCCATGCCTGGAGCAGGTTGGTTCCTGGTTCCTTTTTTTTTCTTTTTTTTGCAGAGTAAACACCGGATTGCCGAACTTTGGCCCAGGGCAGCCGCCTTGCGCTAACAGCAGCTGCAGTGATACTGTTTAATAAAGACACCCATCTATCCATCTATCCATCCATCCCTCTATCCATCTATCCATCTCTCTATCCATCCATCCATCCATCCATCCCTGTGCCTGGATTGGGACTCACTGGGGGGGGGGGGGGGGGGGGCTAAAATATTGGCTTGGTTACGCAGAACTTGAATCACACCAATGGTGAAAAAAAGAGGGAAGGCTTGTATACTCTGGTCCATCTAAAGGAGGACATTTCCAGACCCCAGGATAAAACAGATGGGAGTTTGCTCCAAAACAACAAAATCTGCTAAGTGGGCCTATTCTGGCCAGAGGGGAAAGGAAATGGGAACAGGGGAATGATCATGCCCACTCCAAGCTGGGACACTTGTATGTATGCATAGTGGTGCAGAGTTTTTGTGTGAGTGCGCACAAGTGTGTACTATTTGCAGGTGGATGTGGCTGTCTTGTGTCACTCTCAGAAGTTTTTTTTGACCAATCGTTCTTGCCCTAATCCTACTGCTTCAGTGCATGGCACTGACAGTACCTGTAAAGCAACTCAGTGGAACACTTGTGACAGGATCTTCAGCTCCTGATGCTGAGTGACCAATGGCTGTCCTACCAGCCTGGAGCCAGAACATCCAGAACTCATTTACACACACATGCACACAGGTAATGCCACCAACATCCCCAATCTTCCTGATAATTATCGCCTTAGTCGTCTTCTTTATAAAAAGTACAGTGTAGGTAATGAAAGCATGGAATTTCAAAGCTTTGCATTAATGAAATACACGCAGAATAAACTCAATGACATACACATAGAATAAACTCAGAAAGCCAAACTTCCCCGGTACTATGGAACACAATGCGCACAGCTGATTAGAAGGGCCGCGTTTTGTCCACAGTCACCCAAGTCAACATCGCATTTGGTGCTAAACATAAGATTTACGTATTTAAACATGAGATGCATTCCGTAAACCACTTCATACATTTTTAAAAAACTTGTGTAACATTGGAAAAGAACTGACTCTCTAGCGGAAGAGCCACGTAAGACTCCCTTACCCAGATATCACGGGTCAAAATCAGAGACTTGGTTACTGGTGTTCAAATGGCGCCACCGTCTGGATTGTATGAACACACACACACACACTTTAAGATGGCTCAGAAAAGCTTCAAAGAATCATGTTCTTTATGTTGTTTGAAATGGTAATCACATAATTTCCCCGAAAATTTACTTCGGTCCGTCCGTTTTTATAGTCTACTATCCAAGCTACTTTACTTGCAGTCTAAAATCAATAATACAATCATTAAAAGTTAATATATTACCTTCACACCAAACTTTGACTTACAATCTGCTCGTTAAATGGATGAATTAAGCGCTATTGTATTAATCAAGAGTGAGCAAACAAGCCACCTTCCTTGCGTTTAGACTAAACATCATCTGCGAAATCCTTCACAAGCAGCTAATGTTCACTAACGTCAGACTAAGTAACTTCAAATTTCACCGGGTACAGGGCATTGTCAATGCCGGTAACACAAGACAAAACTACAAGTACAAACGCTTCAGGATAAAAATATAATTTTTCCACGACGTCTACATGCATGCCTATTTAAAACAGAAATTTAAAGTATAATGTTGTAAATGAGGAAAGTTCAGTTAATTCCTGTCAGGCAAATAAGCAACTACCTATTGATGCTGAACCGTTCATTCAGGACAGGACCAGAGCAAGGCAAGACCTGTGTGCTTTAATACTCATTTGTGTTATCACAATCATTTACAAACACACAATGATATGTATGGTTATGTGATTATGGTTATGGTTATTGCAGAAAATTGATATGACGTTGTATTTACATATTTTGTGTGTTTTTTTTAAGGAAATACTCCGATAATGGTTTTTTTTAACGTGAATGAGGTAGCACGGCTAGCTAGCTGTAAAGTCGCATTGCTAGTCTATCTCATTGACATTTGATGAAAATAAAGTTAAAATACAAGTTATCAGCATTGTTAAATGTTACACGCATTTATGCCGTGCGCTATTATTATTTATAGAGCTATCGACTACGTATTTGAGTGTTATGTTACTAAGGCAAGCCTCCATCCAGTCAGAATGGCTTGGTAGCTCGATCAACTTAGTTGTCATTCTTTGCAATTAACATTACTAGTTCGTTGTTGTCCAAGAATTTGTACTGTTTGCTAGCTAGCGGTGTGCATTATTAATATTATTATTATTATTTAGCTAGCTAGCTATTATATTAGATCCATGCACTAATACCGTCGCCAGACGATATGCTTAAATGTTTTAAGGGGATAAATTGATGTCTTCATGTTGCTTGCTAGCTACGTCCACACGTGCCCCTCGTAGTTAGGTAGCTAGCTATGCTGACTATGCCGCTTGCTTGCTATTTAATTAGGCTAGCTAACTTGGCATAGGGTTGGATGGATTTTGCTGAGCCGTTGCTACGGGGCAGGAGGCAGTACGCATGAGACGCATGAGTACGTATAGAAAGTACCGGCATGCAGTCGTAATGTAACGCTAGCTGTAGGCTATAGCCGCGGGAGATTAATACTGCATTCTGGCAACACCCATTTTGGAAGTGTTCCATCAGAGCCCGATAGCGCATTGAGGTCGGACTAGGGATGACCGTATGAAAATTTCACGGTATGATAATCGTACTACTCAATATCACGATTTTTGGTATATCACGGTATCAGGTTTTAAGATAAAGAAAATTACACAAAGTTTACAACACGATCTGTTTATTTATGGCTCTGCAGATTTTAAAAAAATAAAAAATAAAACAAACAATGCAACTGAATAGTTCACTCCTTGTAATTGTATACGAGTTCGCTTTTGGGGGGATATAATTCTTCATTACGGTCGGTATCAGAATCAGCATCAGACATCGCAAGTGTTGTAAGGGACTACAAACGGAGATGCCATGTAGATGTAGAACAGATAGCTAGCCAGCGTTGCCAGATGGGAAATATTAAACTATCGTACCGGAGGCTTAAAATGATCGGATTTTAAAGAAAAATATCGTACACAGCCAAAAAAGAGAAATCACAGGCGTAAATATATGATTTCACAAAAATAGCGTATTTATGGTAAGCAATAACCTTGTTTGACACGCCTACTCACATACTTCAGCCAATGAGTGCAATACCAACAGCCACAAAGGGGAGAAAAACATTTGTGCACCACATAGGCTGCGTGGAAGCAGGCAACTTCCTGGACCCTACTCAAATGACTGAGACTCACTAAAAAGCCTGGTCTACGGATAATGTCAAATAGCCCACAATTAAATCGCAATCGCTCAAACATGTAATCGTTATAATTCAGAGCTGTAACGTTACTATTCATCAGCATGGAAACAACAGTTGTATAAGTCATCAGTGTAGAATTATAACGTTATGCTGTGTCAATGTATTTAATATGCTGTATCAATATTTGTTTGTTCTTGTGAAAGCATGTCTCTTTTCAAAACGTCCAAAAAGTCTGTCAGTGCAGAACTGGCCCTACCTAGTCTGTGAGTTCAACTTCAACCTCAGTTCTTCCGACGACTTTCTCTTTGCCTCTCCCCTCAGCTTTTTAAACTTGTTTTTTACATGAATGAAAAAAATAACATCGCTGGTAATTTGTAGGTAGCCAGCTAGCTTACATTTTACATCTGAAAGAACGAGCGGGAGAACGGCAGCCCTGCAGCTGCTCGCTCCCGTTGGGACACGCACGTCATGCATCAAGCATAATGGTTGGCTGGAAAGACGCAACCTGTGTTTTTAAATGATTTTGCCTCTAAATACAGATCTAGGATCAGATTTGTGAAAAGGCAAACCGGATTCTGAATCAGCAGCCAGGGGATTTAGTAATTTCCTTTCCCTTTTTTTGAAATGGCGAAATTATCGTACATTTGGGCACTGGTTGAAAAACAATTCCCCGCATGAAAGTAGCTTTTGTCACGTGATTTACTATCACGGTATTACGTTTTTGCTAGTACTATTTCATATTTGATTTTTATGGTATACCGTCATACCGGTATACCGTCACATCCATATGGCCGGACCAGCAAATCTGAGCGAGAGGCAACATATGCAATTCACGAGATCAATCAGTCCGCTCGCGCCGCAAAATTATCACGAAACTGATTGCATACATTTATTCGTTAAAAATGTAAAGAACAATGTTGAAAAGTTAAAAAGCTAGTCTAGTTTTTTAAATTATTTTTTTAAAAGACAAACATACATTACATTGCATTTATTTGGCAGACGCTTACATTCAAAGCGACATGCAATAAGTGCAATGTAAGTCTGCTTATTTGGCGTACACGTCTGGAGTACCGTCCCCTCAAGTTTCGGAAATCGTTGCTTAAGCCAAGTCTTTCCATTAGAATTCTACACCGCTAGAGGGCAGTATGGTTCTGTTCTAAGAAGAGCCATATGTTGTGACCTTTATGGTCTGGTTTTAGAATTTCATTCCAGAAATGTCAATGAAAGTATTTCCCTAAATTGGAGGGGAAAAAGTAAGGGAGCTGTGAAACTGTAGAAGTGAAAAACGCAAGTTAGAACATACCTAAAAACCATTTCTGTGCATTCTAGACTGTACACAATGGCTACGACTGAAAATGCAGAACCGGGTTCTCCAGACTACAAAATGGAGCACAGAGGTGACTCGGATGGCAGGTACCCTCTGAAAGTTCTCTACTGTGGAGGTACGTGAAGGAGTGACCCACAACCTTTTGTCTAAAGATGGGCGATAAGTCCTAAAATAGATTTAATCAGCTGCAAAGCACATATGTCTATGGGCCCCTGTTTACGAAATATTTTGCAGTTTATTGGAGCTCACAGCAGTTCATAAAGGAGGATTGAAACACAAACCAACTACAAAGTAATCAGCCCAAAGTGCTGAGAAGCAGGTGTGCACGTACACATGTACCCAGGGCCTGTTTACTTACCTGTTGCTTAGGCAACCATTTTTAAAGAGGATGTGGGTGCAAGAGGTGTTAACTCACCCCCCCCCCCCCCCCCACACACACATAAGTTAATTTATAAACACAGAAATGAGCCTTTGCTATTTTGAATCAGCTGCATGTTTAATGTTTGGGAAGTCAAACAGACATGAGACTGTAGTGTGAAAGCAGGAGCTTGCACACACTTCCTGTTTCATACTACTTTTTTTGTATGATTTTATTTTTGTTTCGTTGTGAACACAAAACATGACATCTTTTATTGTGATAAAAGATGTCAGAGAGACTGTGCAGAGAGACTACAGAGAGACTGTGCAGGGAGACTATGCAGGGAGACTGGGCAGGGAGACTGTGCAGAGAGACTGTGCAGGGAGACTGTGCAGAGAGACTGTGCAGGGAGACTGGGCAGTGAGACTGTCCAGAGAGACTGTGCAGGGCATTTATCACACACAAAACATCCTAACATAAATACAAAACATCCATACAAACCAAACATTATTAGACTTACATCAAGACATACAAATCCACATAATTGCTCAGTCCTACATATCTACTATATTTCCAAATCATACCCCCTATTCATTTTGACAACTTAGCTATCCAATACCTTTTCACCTAATACTGTTTCATACTACTGAGCCACCAGTGCTTTGCTTCAAGATCGCCCTGCTGCTATACATTTTCAGTTCTCCTCCTCATCCTGTTTGAGAAGTTAACTGAGCAGCAGGTCCTCTCTGTCTTACCCCAGAGAACTGAAGCCTCATGCATCATGTCTCATGTGGTCATCGATGGTGTCCATCATCTATGGTGCCAGTCAGTTTATCTGTGAGTCTTCATGATTGAGAATTATTCAGGTGGTTCTTTGGGCCCTCGTGTGATTCTGCCCTGAATTAGTCATATCAAGTGTCCCCAGAATGAGCAGGAGATGTGCTAGAAACTCTTTGTGCATCTAATACATCCGCTGTGTTTCCTGATCTCTCCTTCCCTCTCTTGCAGTGTGCTCCTTGCCCACAGAGGTAGGTGTGAAGACAACTCTCAAGCTGTCTGGCTTTCTTTGCGTTTTAGATGCGAAGCACCAGATGGATTTGGCTTGTAACTAGCTAACTAACTGAGTAACAAACTAACAAACTAACTAATTAATTGAGTAACTAAGTAACTAACCAAGTAACTAGCTAACTAACAGAGTAACTAAGTAACCGTTGCACCATGAGGTGCTGTCATCCAGTGCCTGAAAGCTTTCCACCCCTGGGTGGCGCTGGAGTCAGCTGTGCGTGGCCCCGTGGGGCTGCTGACCAGTCGGTACCGGCGTGGTCCGGACCCCACGCTAGACCGGTGGGGCTCATCCAGACCCCCACAGACCCCAGCAGGCTCTACTCAACACTGTGGTGTCTCCCCCCCCCGTCTCCCCCCCCAAACTGAGCAGGGACCTCCCCTCCCGCAGTGCTGAGTCCTCTGTATCATAGGGCCCAGTCTGAGGAGCTGAGGTCCATTCAGTAATTGGCTCCAGCTGTCAGCCCCCCCACCCTCCACCTCCGGATGAACTGTTCAGCCGTCCGGGACAGTCGTATTGGGCAGCTCTGCAGAAGATTGTGTAGACTCACCAGATACTCTACTCTTTCCTGCGTTCCTTCCGCTGTGATTCCAGTCTGTAGCGGGCGTTTCTGGTGCTGTGCCACATATAACTGCATTCAAAATTTTCACGGGGGGGGGGGTGGGGGGGTGGGGGGTGGGTGGTGGTGGGAGGTAGAGAGGTCCGAGTTCCGATTCAGCTTCAGCGGTAGAGAGATGGAGCTTCCTGTGTTATGGGTACAGAGTATTTTTATAAATTAAAAAACTCACGTGGTTACACCCTGTGTGGTTGAGTTATTTAGCACTCAGTGATGGGAACTGTACCAGCGTTCGGTAACTGAGTGGAATTGATCTGATTAGGAATCAATCAATCTGATTTTTGAGCCTGAAATGGGTGCTGAGTTAAAGGTGAAAAAAACCACAACAGACCCTGTGGCTCTCCAGGAACAGACGTCCAGACCCCTTGCTCTGGAGTATGTGATTGGTTGAGGGCTATGGGATCAGTCCTTCCCCATTGGTGGGAACTGTACCGCTGTTTTCCATCTCAGCTGGGCGTGTCCCTCCTCTCTCTTCCCTCCTGTAGTACTGCGAGTACCTGCCTGAGCCCGCCAAGTGCAGGCAGTGGCTGGAGAAGAACTTTCCGGAAGTGTTCGCCAAGATGACCCTCGGTAAACCCTTGCGCTTCACACCGCTCCCAACTGCCTCGGGCAGACCAGGACGGAAGTGCGCCGTCTCCGTGGTTACTAGCCTGTGGCATTTTGTTTCTCCACTTGATCCGCAGGGAACGCTCCAAAGCAGGAGGTAGGAGGAGGAGGAGAGGCGCCCCCTGCTGGGGAGGAGGAAGAGAAGAAGAAACAAAAGAGGGGTACGATTTCAAACGTTAGTTTCTTTTTGAAAAATTTGATACCGAAAAAGGGCAGATAAGGGATTGATGAGTATGCATCGAATGAGGCCAGTTTTTCTGAGAAACAGACCGGGTTACAGACAGAAACAGCGAGGAACTTAAGGAACTTAGAATAGCCGGTATGATGTGGTGATGAAGAAACATGAACCAGCAGTCTGTAGTCTATTTGGGGAACCTGTTCAGTGAACAAAAAAGGAGAAGGACTGGAAGCTGTCGAGACGAACCAGCTGTTTACCAGAAATAAGGTGTTGATGGTAATTTATGAAGCTCAAACAGCCCTGTGACTGAGACGTGTGAACTGGGCCGCCCAGAAAGGACCGATGAGCACATTTCCCTTCTTCAGCAGCTTCTGTTGTTCATCTCCAAACTTTGAGCAGTATACAGGAGCAATGCAATATAATGGATACGTATATGTTTTATGATTATGAATATATATCTATTTTATAATGAATACACAGCGCATACATTTTATGACATATGTATGCACACACACACAAACACACACATATACACACACTACATGGCCGGTGGAGTATGTGGAGACACTTCTAATTAGTGGGTTCTGCTACTTCAGCCACACCCACTGCTAACAGGAGCATAAAATCAAGCACAAAGCCATGCAAGTTCCATAGACAAACACTGTAGGATGGGTCGTACTGAAGATCTCAGTGACTTTCAACGTGGCTCTGTCATAGAATGCCACCTTTCCAACAAGTTAGTTCATCAAATTTCTGCACTGCTAGAGCTGCCCCAGTCAAATGCAAAGTGGAAACATAGGAGCAACAGCTCAGCCACAAAGCGGTAGGCCACACAAGTTCACAGAACAGGACTGCCAAGTGCTGAAGTGTGTAGCGCATAAAAATCACGTCCTCAGTTGCAGCGCTCACTACTGAGTTCCAGCCTGCATCTGGAAGCAACGTCAGCACAAGAACTGTTCGTCGGGAGCATCATGAAATGGGTTTCCATGGCCAAGAATCCGCACACAAGCCTAAGATCACCATGCGCAGTGCCCAGCGTGGGCTGGAGAGGCGCGGAGCACACCGCCATTGGCTCTGTGGCAGTAGAAACAGGTTCTCTGGAGTGATGGATCGTGCTCCCCTCTCTGGTCGTCTGACAGATGAATCTGGGTTTGGCGAATGCAGATATTTAAAAGGGTAATTGTTTGTTGTCTTGCAGGTGGCAGGGGTCAGATCAAACAGAAGAAGAAGACCGTACCCCAGAGGGTAACAGTGGCCAAAATCCCACGCGCCAAGAAGAAATACGTGACCCGCGTGTGTGGGCTCAACACATTCGGCAAGTTCCGTCCCGTCCCGTCCCGTCCCGTCCCCACACCAACCTGCAGAGTCCTGTCTGGAGCCCTGTCACTCCCATGATGCTTTGCAGTTGCCCTGAATCTGACTCCCCTGGGAGACATTGCTAATGGACATTAGCAGAAAAAACATCCTTCAGACACATTTTAATGACTGTGCTGGTCTAACTGCACATAGCTGTGTAACTACAGATCTATAATCCAGGCTTTAAGCTCTCAGCGTGAAACTGGTTAGCACTGGTTCTGAATGGGTTCATTTTATAAGTGTCTCTACACATCAGTGCTGGTTCACTTCTGTACCACTCCAGGCCACACTGACACATTTTCACCCACAAATGATTCAGTAATTAAGAGCAGGTGCTTCTCACGCAAATGAGAAAAATGAATTAATGAATTGCCTGAATGTGCTGGAAAACAGTCAGTATTACATTAACAGATATTATAGTTACAATCCTGCGTAGTATTTCTAAGCCTCTCATGCAACACCTCCCCCCCCCCCCCCCCCCCATTACAGAGCACTTGCCAGTCTGCCTGAGGACTGCGGTGGTTTTCTGGTCAAAGCTGAAAATCAACAGGCCTCAGGGTGTAGATTTGCTTTACAGCAGACCGGGGGGGTACAATGGTGTAATGTAGGTGCTATGGTCCCTCTCATCCCCATAGAGATCGACCTGAAAGAAGCTCAGAGGTTCTTTGCACAGAAGTTCTCGTGTGGAGCGTCTGTAATGGCCGAGGATGAGATCATCATTCAGGGAGATTTCACAGACGACATCATCGATGTCATTCAGGACAAGTGGCCCGAGGTGAGGATGCAGCCATCTCACTACTGCCTCTCTGCACTGCATTACACTGCACTACATTATAAAGCACTGCAGTACACTACACTGCATTACACTGCTCTACATTACACTACACTGCATTACACTGCACTACATTACACTTCACTGCATTACAGTACACTGCACTGCATTACACTGTAACACACTGCAATGTACTGCACTGCTTTACACCTCACTGGATTACACTGCAATACACTACACTTCAATACACTGCACTGCATTACACTGCTGTGCATTACATTCAGCAGCGAGACTGGGCAGAGAGACTGTGCAGGGAGACTGGGCAGGGAGACTGTCCAGAGAGACTGTGCAGGGAGACTGTGCAGAGAGACTGGGCAGGGAGACTGCAGAGAGACTGTGCAGGGAGACTGTGCAGGGAGACTGGGCAGGGAGACTGTGCAGAGAAACTCTGCAGGGAGACTGGGCAGGGAGACTGTGCAGAGAGACTATGCAGGGAGACTGGGCAGGGAGACTGTGCAGAGAGACTGTGCAGGGAGACTGTGCAGAGAGACTGGGCAGGGAGACTGTGCAGAGAGACTGTGCAGGGAGACTGCAGAGAGACTGTGCAGGGAGACTGGGCAGGGAGACTGTGCAGAGAGACTGGGCAGGGAGACTGTGCAGGGAGACTACAGAGAGACTGTGCAGGGAGACTGTGCAGAGAGACTACAGAGAGACTGTGCAGGGAGACTATGCAGAGAGACTGTGCAGGGAGACTGTGCAGAGAGACTGTGCAGGGAGACTGTGCAGGGAGACTGGGCAGGGAGACTGTGCAGAGAGAGTGTGCAGGGAGACTGGGCAGGGAGACTGCAGCCTCCTGCTGTGCTTGGCGCTCCAGCTTTGAGCAGAAGTGCACTCCTCTCCCCTCTGCAGGTGGACGATGACAGCATAGAGGACCTGGGAGAAGTGAAGAAGTGAAGAGGGAGACTGCACTTTTACAGACAAGATGCCACAAGATCCCACAAGACACCACAAAACCGGGAATTACCCAGAATGACCTGGCCAAAAAACGAGTGCATTAAAAACTGCCTTTTCACCTTTTATTTACTGTATGGAAACCATAGGCCTCAGAAGTCGTGTCGTCATTCCCTTCGGGTTCGTTAGCATTTTCGAGACTTCCGGTTCAAAAAATAGACGCCCCTACGGGACAAATGAATGGCGATTTCCGAATTCCTTTAAAATAAATTATGACATTTGGACGTTTTTTTGTATATGAAAAAATAATGCTTTTTCCCCATTTTTTATAATCTAAAAAAATTGTGTCATTTTAAAAAGCCAATTGCTAACGGCTAAGTGGTTAGCGACCCCGAGATGACTCAAGGCCTATTGACTCTGCCCCCCAACCTGCAACCCCCCCCCCCCCCCCCCCACCAGTTCTGTAGTGCTGCTTCATTCTCTGCTGCCAAAGGTGTGATGTTTGAGTTCCTGTGAAAACGTTGCACTAAAGCAGTCTTTAGAATAATGAATTCAATGTTTTGGCCTCACTTTTATTACTGAGTTTATTTAAAAAAAACAATTGACTCAGTGGAGCACTTTTCTTTAAAATAAATAAATAATGATCTGTGCTGTCTCTCAACCTGTAGTGTATAATAACCAAACACAAGGACTGGTGTGTTTTTGTGGTTCTTTGTTCAGGTGACATACCTGAAGCCTGTTTGAGTCTTGTGAGTGGGTCACTGTGTTAATGTGTCCTGTGAGTGTGTCACTGTGTAAATGAGTCCTGTGAGTGTGTCACTGTGTTAATGTGTCCTGTGAGTGTGTCACTGTGTTAATGTGTCCTGGGAGTGTGTTAATGTGTCCTTTGAGTGTGTCTCTGTGTTAATGAGTCTTGTGAGTGTGTTAATGTGTCCTGTGAGTGGGTCACTGTGTTAATGAGTCCTGTGAGTGTGTTAATGTGTTAATGAGTCTTGTGAGTGTGTTAATGTGTCCTGTGAGTGGGTCACTGTGTTAATGAGTCTTGTGAGTGGGTCTCTGTGTTAATGAGTCTTGTGAGTGTGTTAATGTGTCCTGTGAGGGTGTCACTGTGTTAATGAGTCTTGTGAGTGGGTCTCTGTTAATGAGTCTTAGGGACAGTGCCGCTGTGTAAAATACTGCAGCTACTTAAAGGAAAGGAGCTGCATGATCTTCCAGTTTCTCTGCGGAGAGTCTAACAAACCAAGTTCCCCTTACAGCTGATATTAACACGCTGCAGATCACAGTTTGGCTTCCTGGGTTAAAACCACAAATGTCCCCAAATAAAGGAAGTTGACAAGCACACATTATAGCTGAGAATATTTGTAAAAAACAAAAAAACAGTAAGCTAAAATAGAATCAACAAAAAAAGCAAACTAGTGCACTGTTGTTGCCACTGGTTTTCTTGCTCAAAAACTTATTGCATGTAAACATTTTCATTCTGTATTATGAATCTTTCTTTTAAAAAAGGTGCATCTGTGCTAAATATTTAAACAGCATCGCAGCAGTCTTCCTGAGAGGTGGGAACTTTGAAGTTCCTGTTCGAGAGCCGCTAAAGAAACTGTGGCTGGTCCCACTGTCTTCTTAATTTGTGTATTCATTTCCTTAAAGCATCCACCAAGTTTACAAAATGTACGTCTGGCACCATTCACATGGACGGACATTTCCACATGGAAATCTGAGAAATTAGTGGATGACACTTTGATTCAGATGGAACTGCAGATGGGAGACGCATGGAAAGTAAAAGAATGATTTTAAAACTATACACACAAACGTAATGGTCGTTTCTTGGATTCAGAATATGAACTTTCAATGTTAGAACGCAGGAGTGGGACCATCTCTAGAACCATCGAGAATCTCTGGTTCACCTTTGGCCACAGTAACGATGCTTCTCTTGTGGTTACTTTTGGCGGGCGCGTGGCTGTCTCTAGATTATTTCTCTTTGAGAGGTTGGAAAAAAGAAACACACATTTTATTATTTAAAAAAATCATTTTAAAGGGCGTACTGTTATTTTTTCTTTTTTAACTTTGAAAATAACCTTTCAAGCCGAGTCTTCAAAGGGGGTGGAGCTTGAGAATGACTGTCAATGAGAGTGCATTTAAATGTGGTTTCAGAAGTCAGACGCTTCTCTCATAGGCTTCCGCTCTGGGTCACTTCCGACTTAAAAAGGCCCCAAATGCTCTGAGCTCGCAGGACAGTGCCCATCTTTTTAAAGACGCTCGCAGGCCTCAGAGCTAAACCTTCCATTTTGAGAAGCTCTGGTGTTGTGGTTCGAGTGGTTGAGGATAAGATGATTTGGACGAACGAGACGTGCTGCGCGTTTCAAGGCCAGCTGCTCTCCAGAGTGCTGCCGCCTGTGCTGCTGCTGGAATGCCTGCTGGGCATGCTGGGTAACGGTGGGGCCCTCTGGATCTTCTGCTTCTACGTGAAGCCCTGGAAGAGCAGCACGGTCTTCCTGTTCAACCTGGCTCTGGCCGACTTCCTGCTCATCGTGATCCTGCCGTTCCGCGCCACCTACTACCTGCGCGGGCTGGACTGGGCTCACGGCGATGGCTTCTGCCGCATCGCCCTCTTCATGCTGGCCATGAACCGCGGCGGCAGCATCCTCTTCCTCACCGCCGTGGCCGTGGACCGATACTTGCGGGTGGTGCACCCCCACCACCCCGCCAACTCCGCGCCCGTCTCCAGGAGCGTCTGCGTGGCCGTCGCCGTCTGGCTCCTCACCATCTCGCTGACGGCCTACCTCCTGTTCGAACCGAGGCACTTCCCGGGGCACAACAAAACGTACTGCGACAGCTTCATCATCTGCCCCAATTCCACCTCCAACGGGCACCGGGCCATCTTCGTCTTCTCCTTCTACTTGCCGCTGGCCGTCATCCTCTTCTGCACCCTGCAGGTGGTGCTGCAACTCAGGAAGCAGCAGCGGGACAGGCAGGGGCGGATCCAGCGGGCGCTCCACCTCATCGTCCTGGTGGCAGGCGTCTTCGCCATCAGCTTCCTGCCGGCCAACGTCACCCAGCTGATGATCTGGGCCAACAACTCCAAAGAATGCGACGACTCCTTCGAGCGCCTGGACACGGCCTTCTACATCACCGTCAGCCTGACCTACCTCAACAGCGTGCTGGACCCCCTGGTCTACTACTTCTCCAGCCCCGCCTTCAAGAAGGTGTACAGGCGAGTGGCCCGGCTGAGCCTGAGGAAGAGCGAGGAACCGAGCCCAGCCCAGGACAAGACCAGGGACACCGGCTCCCAGAGCCTCAGCCAGCTGTGACCCAGCACCAGCAGCACTCCTCAAATCTAGAATCCAGACTTGGGTCAGCTGCTTTATCTGAAACAATTTAACCCCTTCAGACACCTGTAAAATTCCTGCAGATCACTGAAAACACTCAGAACTAAATTCATAATTTTTTTCACGGAACTGATCAAGTATAATTAAGAAAACATTTTTCCACTTTATTTATGGAAAATACATGTTGTGAAAAGGTGCGTGAAAGGCACTAAATGCACACAGTAACCGATCGATGAAGACAGCATTTTAATCGCAACTTTTGGTTAGTAACATTTTTGCTGAAGGTTCTCCAGAGTTCTGCAGGAGTGGTTTAAAATTTTACCAGGGTCTTAACAAATAAAGCACTTAAAATATATATTTGACCGAGATCTAATGGGGGGGGGGGGGGGGGGGGAAACTGCGTGTGACAGCTGAATGTCATCTGGTTTCAGTTCATAATTATGTCAGCTATTTTTTTTTGGCTGTCAGCATAGAAGATTTTCCATATTACTAAAGACTACTACTTCTCATAATTTGGACTCAAGCACACGGTTGGGACAGGACTCAACTGAAGCATCTTGATTCAAGCACACCCACACAGAAAAGCCTTCAGCCAGGTAACTCAGAAAGAGCTTCCTCGTGCCTGCCACAGATCCTGTGCATCCTGCAGCTGCCATTCTGCTCTATGACAAATACGTCCAGCCCCGGTTCATCCGTGCATGTATGTAAGATCTGAGGTGTGGAAATGTAGCACAGGGACCCACGGCAAAGGACACGGGCTCCTTGCTGGGGGGCTCTTTTCATACCCTTAACTGCTAAGCTTTATACATGGGATTCTATGTCTAAAAAAATTGATTTAAGCTGTGCGAATTGCTCTGGATAAGAGTGCAGGCAATATACCACAAGCCTGAATGTAATGAAAACTTTATTCTGCAATCTATCCTCAGTATTTCTTTCTGTGAAGTGTAATGTCATTTTAAAAATATACAGAGGGGAGAATACATTAGGGGTCTAAGTTCTCATTTATTTTATCTGTTTTTGTTAATTTAGTTATTATTTCTTAATCCTTGTTTCAGTCTTCCTTTCTGATGTGAATTATTTTTATTCTGTCTTGTGAAGCACTTTGTAACTTTGAAAGGTGCTATATAAATAAAGATTATAATTATTATTATTACAGTGTCTCATCCAGTGTTTCCCATTAATTACCTAGACTGTGGCGGCCTGCCATGGTCTAATTTGTCCCGCAACAGTTTCATAATGAACCGAAAATATTTTTACACTTTTTTGCATTTGTGATGCCTGGGTACCAAAATAGCTGTGCGTAACACCACACCTGGTTGTTTACGGCGTTGTCGCCCTCCTTTTTAGCACATTCTGGTTTGATTGACAATTCATTTATTCAGTAGGTGAGAGTATAAGCTCTCTAAGGATGTATAACATGTCTAATTTTGCTTTTGGAATAGTGCTTTTTTAGGTCAGCGTAACCAAATTTTTTTCTTATCATCGCATTCACATACACATTCACTCTGTGGCAGCAGTAAAAGACGCTGCACCTAACGAAACATGGTCAACGATTTTTGCATAATTTCTTGGAAAATATTATTATTATTATTGAGGACTTCTGAGCATAGCTAAGCTATATGTTTGCTGACAGACCTAGCTGACATTGTTTTCTGGAGCAAAACAGAAGCAAACAGAACAGTATCATTGCTTTACTGTCTCTGTCTCCATCTACTGAACATAGATAAGATTTCATCATTGCTATGTAAGAATTACTGATGAAAATATTTTGGTTATATACGTTATTTTTGAAATTGAGTATCTTTAAATAGGTTAGTGGTATTATATAATGTGGATATTTCACATTGTAATGTAAGTGTTAGATGGTAGTGTAGTTTTTGTGAAGCATGCAACAGTGATGACATGAGAGTTGGAACACTGCCAAAACATGGTGGACGGTTGAAAATTGTTTTCGTATCGTCCCATCTCCATACAAGAAAACGTACGAGAGTACAGAGTATAGAAATACATACAAGAGTTAATTATTACACATTTAGGTACTGTACCGCTTTGTGACAACATTTTTGCATTATTTTTTAATCTGATAGCAATGTTTTGTCTTAAACCTTCATAAGGGGTTCATTTATATGCTGTGTAATGGACAAAAAGCATTTTATTAATTTTTGGAGAGGTACAATAGAAATGTCAGCTACAAAAGGCAATGAGAGGTGATGAATACCATGTCCTCTACCTATAAGATAAATCATAAATCTGTATTAAAGGCCCCCACGCATGAAATATGGACTTTTGTGTTTATGTGTTGACCAATGTGTTTATGATTAAATTGTTTACTAGAGCACAAAATTGTTTACAAGTTCTTCATAGATCTAGCCTCTTAATTTTGCTCTCAAAGTGCACCAGATTGATGCATTTGACTTGTATAAAATTTTCTTTTTTTGTATGCCCCCGGACCCCCCTAGAGGGTCCAAGGTCCACCCACCATAGTCTCACACAATCCTGTGGGAAACGCTGCTCATCTAAAGGACGACGCAGTCAGCCCATCACTGTGTTGGGGAATTGGGTTTGCAGAGCAGTCCAGAGAGCAGTACCCACCAATACCGCTTCCTGCAGAAACGTACTTTCCCCAGTGCTCCCATACACGCACAAACCACACGCACGCTCAGCTGCAGTGGTCCTACGGGGCGCATGCGTAACTACACAGCTGTCAGAACATGTACGATAAATCACAACAGGAAAATATGATAGGTTATAATATACAATATATATTATTATTAGAATTATTATATCACACTACCGTGTCAATTTTGCACGTGTTGTCAAACCAGACGTCAATTTTACGTATTATTATTATTATTATTTTTTACCCGTTTGGCCTTTCATACTAGGAAAGGAGGCAAGGAAGGATAAGATAACTGGAATGCACCCCTGCAGGTACGCACGCCTGCCACTTAAAGGGAGGAGAACAGGAAGGGCGTGGTGTACGGACAATCGCTTCAATGCAGACCCGCCCATAAACACGACTAATCAACGGAGGAAAACACCAATAATAACAGCATCACGTTATATCAGTCATTGCCGACAAATGACTCAACTAGGCCACTTCTGACAAGTAGCCTACTACCATCGACGTTAATTCTGTCAGTTGAACTACCGTTAACATTTTTAGCAATAGACTACAGCAACAAAAAGTCACGTCCAGAACAGTAGAAAACCAAGCTTAGTGGATCTCAAGGGCATTTTATGATTTTTTGACGATGTCAGAAAGTGGCCAGCCAAATGATTACACACGGGCTGATAAAGCTTCTTGATATCGGAGGTTCAGAAAATGAAAGTCCTCCCCAGTATTTTGTTCCCATCGCTGGGATTTGCTAATTAGCGCAGCTCTTCAGCCAGGAGGGAGAGCTAATTAGTGAAATCAGCCGGCTGAGTTCATCAGTGTAAGAAGCACATGGCAGGACTTTTACTTTCTGACCCTTGCACATCCAACCTGGTTGTGATACATTTTGCCATTTTATTGTAGCCTACCTTAGTGTGAAGTTGTTTGATCGTCGCCACGCGGTATTGTTCGGACCGGTGTAAATCGAGTGAAATTCCGCCCAGCCGCTATGTCACCTACCGCGTGGTGGAGGTGTATGTGTAGCGCCCCGCCCGCCCCCCCCCCCCCCCCCCCCCCAAAAAAAAGGCACGTGCGGCGACTTTTCTTGAGGTGGCCAGAAGTGCTTGGTCCCGGAAGGAAAACAATTGCGTAAGTAGGCTACTCAGGTTAAGTAGGTGTGAAAAACTTTCACTGCACATCGAGTCACTCGAAGAAGTTTTTCCTGGCTGTGGGTGGTGACAAGTGTAACAGACATAATTTACTCAGCATGAAATAGTGAGTAATTCAAAGACATTTTAATTTATACTGGACATACGAACATATTTGCCCTGCGATAGACTGGCGACATGTCCAGTGTGTATTTCTGCCTCTCACCCAATGCATGGTGGGATAGGCTCCAGCATCCCCCGCGACCCTGACCAGGATAAGCGGGTGTGGATAATGGATGGTTTTATGGATGGATATATACTATATATGGACCAAAAATATGTGCCACAATAATGTGACGATGCATAGCTTACATACTAATTTTTTCTTCCCTGTAATCTTGGTAATTGTCCATTTGGGAAGACTCTTTGGACTCCAGAATGTGATGAATTGTGGGATACACTTTGCTCCAAATGCCAGCACTAGGGTGAGGATGCATTAAGTGCGGGAAACGTACACTGCGTGTCGCCATTTTCAGATGCGGGACAGTCTTGCACACTTGTTTGTGCCATGTGAACGGTCACGTAAGTCAACGAAACCGCGAGCGTGCGTCATGGGACAGGCCGGCCTACATAAATATTTTGAGTTGCTACACCCTGCGCTAAAATCACTCTGGAGTCTATACTGAGATTTCTTTTTAATGAACTGTCCACAGGGCCGACCCAAGCCTTTATGGAAGAATTTGACTGATTTGGGTGTCTGGCTTTAGTCTGACTGCGCTTGCATCAAAATGCAGTTAACGCCCGTTAGTGCGCATGAACGTGACCCCAGCTCCGACAGAGGCAGCGGGAATTGATTAAACCAGCAGTAGTATTAGCTAGCCAGCCCGTTAACGTAATATTGCATTTTTGTATGATTACCATTGACGTAATATAATATATTAAAAAAAACAAACCACATTTCAAGCTCTCCTGGGACATTTCAAGTGCTCTTGGGTGCCCTCTGTTGGCCACGGGGCCCTAAGCAGGCGCATAGTTCACTTTTGCGTCGGGCCAGCCCCGACTGTCCAGAAGGTAAAGATATCCGATCAAATATTTGCAACTCCAGATGAATTAAGAGCAAGTACATTTTCAAGTTTGAGTACATATTACACAGGCTATAGTTATGATTTGTAATGTTGCAATAGAGTGAGGTTTCATTAACACTAGAAGGGGTAGAGCTACAAGTCAATATTTAACCAATGGAAAGGTTCTGCAGACCATGGGGAAATGCACCGATTGCGAAAAGTCAGAGCATTGTGGACCACCTGATACAGTACCAGCTCCAACCATGTTTAATGAACTCATTCTCCCATCACTACTGCTGTGATGATGATGATGAGTGAGGAGTGTGAGGCTCACAGGGTCCGGGCTGACACGTGTGCCCATATTGTCATAACCACCCAGCGTTGTGATGTCATAACCCTGCGCCACTGGGATCCACCCTTCCTTTCACAGGTGAGACAGAGCAGGCGGAGTGTAGTCTGTACACAGGAACTGGGCGTGACCAGCAAACGCAAACACCCTCAGCCTCCGAGCCGATCGGCAGTGGGCTCCTTCCTGGAGACAAGTGCCGTCTCCTTCCAGCGTACCGGAATCTACAAGAGGGGAAAAGAAATTCCTCACATCTGGAAAAGGAAGACTGATCTTCGGAATAAAATCTCACGTATGGTGGAATATCCGGGTTGTCTGAAGGGGACGGTTCCTAGGCAAGTACCATATTAACACCTTTTTTTTTCTTTTGAAGATAAAAAAAGCCCAGATAAAACCTGCAGCCACTCGTCAGATGTTTTTCCCCTAGCAGGAGGACGCAGACACAGCGCAACAGTCTGCTCTGAGGATGGAGATCTCTGCGTTCGACAAGCTACTGCTCTCCAGAGTGCTGCCGCCTGTGCTGCTGCTGGAATGCGTGCTGGGCATGCTGGGTAACGGCGGGGCCCTCTGGATCTTCTGCTTCTACGTGAAGCCCTGGAAGAGCAGCACGGTCTTCCTGTTCAACCTGGCTCTGGCCGACTTCCTGCTCATCGTGATCCTGCCGTTCCGCGCCGCCTACTACCTGCGCGAGCTGGACTGGGCCCACGGCGACGGCTTCTGCCGCATCTCCCTCTTCATGCTGGCCATGAACCGCGGCGGCAGCGTCTTCTTCCTCACCGCCGTGGCCGTGGACCGATACTTGCGGGTGGTGCACCCCCACCACCCCGCCAACTCCGCGCCCGTCTCCAGGAGCGTCTGCGTGGCCGCCGCCGTCTGGCTCCTCACCATCTCGCTGGCGGCCCGCCTGCTGGCGGAGCCGGGCCAGGCCCAGAACTCCACGCGCTGCGAGTCCTTCGCCGCCGCCGGCAGCGGCTGGTACCACTCGGTGTACCTGCTGGAGTTCGCCCTGCCGCTGGCCGTCCTCCTCTTCTGCTCCGCCCGCGTGATCGCCGAGCTCCGCCAGAGGGGCCTGGGCAAGAACGCCAGGATCAGGAGGGCCCTGTGGTGCCTGGCTGCCGTCATGGCAACGTTCGTGGTCTGCTTCATCCCCAGCAACGTCACGCTGCTGCTGATCTGGGTGCAGACGCTGCGCGGGGTGGAGGACCGCGACAGGCTCGGCTCTCTGGGCACCGTCTTCTACATCACCGTCAGCCTGACCTACCTCAACAGCGTGCTGGACCCCCTGGTCTACTACTTCTCCAGCCCCGCCTTCAAGGCCCGGCTGAGGAGCGTGGCGAGGGCCCGCCCGTGGAGGAAGGAGCCGGCCGTCACGGACGGCGACGGAACCAGAGACTCCAAGATCTAACGGCGGCTGAAGGCCACGGACCACGAGATGATGTCATGCAAGTCAGCGAGGCACTCTTTCCCTGCGTGGGGAAAAAAAACCCCCAGCATCCCCATCCGGCGTGAGGGCGTGGCGTAGACTGGAAGGGCTTCTTTTTTGTTCTTTATAAATATAATAATTACAGAGTTTTCAGAAGCTACACATTTAGGTATGTAGTGGCTAGAAATACAAAGTATGTGAAATTACCATGTATTTTTTTTTATAGATAAGTGTACTTTAACATTTAACTTTTTATCTGATTACACCATCTGCTCAGTTTCCTCCCTGTACTAAATATGAAACGACAATAACGTCAGCCAGGAAAAGTAAAAAATGCTGTGTAAAAATGTCAGTTTTCTTTCATGCGCAGCTGGCTACCAAAAGCAATCACATGAGGTACAGTATTTATCACAGTAGCTGTGTCCCAGCAGGAAATCAAACCTGCAACCTCTTATTACACAACCGCACCTCCCTAATCATTATGCAGCAGGGTCAAACTGATATTTGGAGAGCAGAAATTATCACTTTCACACATCTTTAGTTATTTTTATGCTTAAATTCCTATGGTATGATACTCTGTGACAAAATGTTGAAATTGATTTTGTTTGCAAATAAAACCATAGCGTTGTTAATAATAAATAAGAATGTATAATAATAGAATGCCTGAAAAGCTGGTACATCACATGCATGAAATGTACGGAACATGTCCTGTTTCAATTGGTTTCTCAAATTTAAAGTTTTATTTATAGAAAACAGTTTTGAATATTACAGGTACAAACAGGTGAAACAGGTACTGCCAGTATAAACAGTAAAGACCAGAACACAGAGAGAGAGAGAGAGAGAGAGAGAGAGAGAGAGATGCAACATAAACACGTGCCATCTATCCCGAAAATCCATTTTCTGTTCTCAGAAACTCCTGTGAGGAAGAAGAAAATGATTAAACAACACTCCATTTTGAGCACTTAAAAAAAAAAATGTGTATAATATTTAAACTCAAAAACATTCACGTTATAGCTGTGGCGCCATGAGCGCTAAAGTAGCTGGATACTTTGTCTCGCTCAAAGAAAGGTCAGATGGGCCTTTCAGAACCTTCAGAACCTTTCTAGCGGTCAGAAAGGAAATGGAGGTTACGGTCAGTGTGGAGGAGAAGCCTGCTTCTCTCCGCCTTCACCTTCAGAACTTCAGCTGCACTGCTGTGGGAAGCAGCCTTCCCTCCCGTCGGTTCCCTCAGTCTCAGATACTCTCTGGCCAGAGTCGTCGCTTCTTCCTCACTGAGGGTGAAGAGGAGAGGCCACAGTGACCACAGTGTACACACGGATCAGTTTATTACTGAGCTGAACCGCTGGGCTGCCTCAACTCAAACCTGTAATTCATACAAGAATGAATACAGGGGTTGCTGTAATACTGCAATGCCTGCGGGCTCCTGGAATAAAACTCGTTTCTGGCGCATCTCTTCATAAGTGGGAAAAGAAAAAAAGGGTCTGTGATTGTGAAAAAGTACTAAAAAGCGTAAAAATGTTCACAGATTTCTGGACCTTTAAGATGTGACTCTAAAGAACAAAAGCACACCAAAAGATAAATCAATAATTTTATTTCACCACAAGCTGCAGGACAGGTGAAATGAAACCTCTGAATGAGAATGCTCACCTTACTGCTCACCAGTTCCTGCTCACGTTACTGCTCACCAGTCCCTGCTCACGTTACTGCTCACCAGTTCCTGCTCACGTTACTGCTCACCAGTCCCTGCTCACACTACTGCTCACCAGTTCCTGCTGAGCAGGTGGTCCACCAGGTCTTTCACTTCGCTGTGGCGGCCGCTCGACGTGACGTGCTGCTTGAGGAGGGGGAAGAGCCTGGTCTTCACCAGCGGCTCGTACTGCCCGCTCTGGCACACGAAGGTCAGCACCGTCTCCTTGATCTGGAGGAACGGGACGGGTCTGAGTGTATAGGCTCAAAACGTACCTCTTTAGTCAGTCCTATAGTTAGCAGTTCCTACACAGCTCTACATCCTGACAAACGGTTAAGTTAGATCGTGGAGCTTGTGATACGGTTGTCTGGACTACTGAGTGGGCTGGGATACGCTAGCAGTACTGCCCCTCCAGCCAGCAGCCCAGCCTGGGGCACAGTGCTGAGCTGTGGCTTCGCGGGAGGAAGGCAGTTCAGTGCAGAGTCAGCCCTGCTGGGTTAGAACACAAACTGAAATCAGGTTGGTGCTCCAGTTGGAGGACTCTCAGTAGTGGCTGTCTCAGCCATCACGCGTATTCACTGGTGGTTGTGGATCGTTCAGCATCAGGATGGAGCTTCTATCCAAGTGTTTACTCCCGGGCTGCTCCCGGGCACAGAGGCTACGTTTACTCAGTGTGTTTACAGTCTTTATAGCGCCTGGGGCTCCTGCCCCTCCCTCACCCTGAGTTCACAGACCGCTTGCTCCAGTCCTGTCCCTCCATGGTTTCTCCCCTGCTTCCTGCTCATACCCCTGACGCACCCTGGAGCTCCAGATGTGTCACCCTGCCCCTCTGAACTGCACCATACTGAACTGCACAATTTGGACTTCAACTACTTCGGTTAGTTTATTACCTCATCCGTCACCTGCTCAACCCAGTTTGTTTGCTGTGATTGACCCCTTATTACATTTCTGCCACATTACATTCTACTGCTACTGTACACCAGGCTGGCCAGTGGAGGATGGGCTCCCCCTCTATAGCCGGGTTCCTCCCGAGATTTCTTCCCATTGGGGAGTTTCTTCTCACCCAACAGTGTTTTTTTACCCAGTTTTTGGGGGATAAGGGCTGATTTTACTCTTTCCTGCCAAGTGTCTTTTTGACAGTTTTCTGTAAAAACCACGATGGTAAATTCAGTGTTCAGCGTTGTTCATAAACTTGTTTTTGCATGCAGTTGTCTGTGAAAGACAAGGACAAATCCGGATTGACTCCAGGCCCTACAGTTAGACTCAGAAATAAAGCAGCAGCATTATAAGCGGGATGATGAAGATGATGAAGATGTTGCACCTGTGAAGGAACTCCCGCCAGTTCTCCAGTGTTCATGTGCTCCTCCACCTGCTCCAGGACCGTCAGGGGGTTACAGGAAGACAGGAAGCACTGCGGGGGGACGACACAAAGAGGCACTTCAGCTCCAGAGCGCCGCAGAACAGCCCGCCTGACTCAGACAGGGGGCGGGGCTGCGGGAGCCAGGTGACCTCACCTGTATCTGCTGCTGCTTCTTCTGCGAGCAGGGGATGAGCAGGAGGGACCCCAGGGAGAAGGCGGGGAGCCCGGCTTGGGCGAAGCGCTTGGCGATTCCGATCAGGTCCAGGTTCAGCAGGAAGGGACACCTGGGGGGGGGGGCGGAGTCACATGGTGAGGGAGTGCGGAGTCACATGGTGAGGGATTGCGGAGTCACATGGTGAGGGGGGTGGAGTCACATGGTGAGTGGGGCGGAGTCACATGGTGAGGGGGGGCGGAGTCATCAATGTCAATGTGTCAATCAGGTGACAACAACCTTCCAACCCCACATTATAATGCATTATAACCTGCATGAAAATCAGCAATGTGCCATGGGACAAAGCCCAAACTGCTTTATAACCTTTATGAGTGGACCCAAGCAGTGACTTCATTTTAAAAGAAACCAAAATCCAGCAGGCACTGTGGCCCTCCAGGGCTGGAGTTTGGGATGCTGAATTTGATTAGGAACAAGGACGTACTTCAGAAGCAGGAGGAAGGTCTTGTACAGGGTGGTGATCTGTTCCGAACTCAGCGGAAGAGACACTGTAAAAGACCAAAGGAGAGGAGATGGAGCATAACCAGCAGACCAGGGAAAAATAAGGAGTAATACGATCAGAAATAATCCAGCCTTTTATGAAACACACAAAACTGGGCACCAATGCCCAGGACAGACCCTGGGTACAATACATATTTTAAATATTTTTTCCATGTTGGTTAAATCTGAAAGCACTCCTACAGAATCATAGAGAATTAAAAAATAATTTCTTGTTACTAATCAAAACATACAATCATATGAAATAAGAATTATGCTCTGAATACTGGAGGAAAAAAGAGATGCTTCTTCTAAAATAGCCTGTGGTTAGTAAGTAGTACAGAGTTCAGAGTGAGCGATCTGTGGTGATCGCCGCAGGCGTCACCTGACATGAAGGGGGCCAGGATCACACTCCTCCAGGTGCGGGGGAAATTGGACACCTGCAGGGCAGACAGGTCAGCTGCTTCATTTTTGGGGGGGGGGGGGGGGGGGGGTTTACACGCACGATATTCACGGCAGACTCGCAAAAACAGAGCAGCGTTCAAGAGCAGGAAACCCACAGCACCCCAAGGTGGGAAACACAGCGTTACAAACCGCCATCAAAAGCGAAACAAGCCGCCGGCGATTAAAATGGAAAAAGCAGAGAAGGGTGCAGGTGCCATGCGGCCATTTTACCTGCCAGACCGACGGTACGGCCGCAAGGACCTCCAACACCTTCTGCAGGTAGCTGATCTGCGAGGGAGAAACAGTGACATCAGAAACAGTTCTCTTCCACAGCCCGCTAGTGAACTTGTGTGAGCGGAACCGGGCGCTGAGGACCAATCACGGGCCGGCTCACCATGCTGAAGCCCAGCAGTTTCTGCAGCACTCCGTTCCACAGCTGAGGGTCAAACACCTGGTACTCCAGGCTGAGATCGGCCACCAGACGCACCGCCTGCACAGGCACAGGGACCGGGGAAACTCAGAATTCTGGGTATTGTAGTCCTGATAGTGCAGCATGCAGCTAAGATTAGCACTGACACTGCAGCAGCATCACAGACGTCTTAAACCCACCACAGCCATGAACCCAAACTCACCCACGGCGTACCTAATGTCACCTGGGACACAGGCTCTCTAAACCCCACCCCCCCTACCTGGGGCACAGGCTCTCTAAACCCCGCCCCCCTACCTGGGGCACAGGCTCTCTAAACCCCGCCCCCCCTACCTGGGGCACAGGCTCTCTAAACCCCGCCCCCCCTACCTGGGGCACAAGGCTCTCTAAACCCCGCCCCCCTACCTGGGGCACAGGCTCTCTAAACCCCACCCCCCCTACCTGGGGCACAGGCTCTCTAAACCCCGCCCCCTACCTGGGGCACAGGCTCTCTAAACCCCGCCCCCCTACCTGGGGCTCGTGGCTGTGGTTCTTCCACAGGCCCTTGATCATGCCCTCCTTGGGGCTGCTGAGGAAGGACTCCACGGTGTAGGGGATGTTGAGAGCCTCCAGCTGGGACAGGTAGATGTGGCACTTCAGGTGATACCTGCACCAGCCAGAGCAGACACAGAGCAGAGACAGAACAGACACAGAGCAGACACAGAGCAGACACAGAGCAGAGACAGAGCAGCCATTAAACGCCACAGGGACAGACTTGGCGGCTAACCCAGCACCTACTGTTAACACACAACATACACATACACACACATACACGCACGCACGCACGCACGCACACACACACACACACACACACACACACACACACACACACACACAGCAGTAGAGGGATACGAGGTCTTACTGGACTTTGGAGCGGTCGATGTGCAGGAGGGTCTCCAGTGTGGGGGGGTCGGCAATGTGGACCAAACACAACAGGGCGCGGCTCCGGTGGAAGAATGTGAGGCGAGGCCCAGACCTGCTGAGGGGCTGAGAGACACACACACACACACACACACACACAGACAGACAGACAGACAGACACACACACACACACACACACAGACAGACACAGACACGCACAGACACACGCACAGCCACGCGCACAGACACGCAGACACAGACATACACAGACACGCACACACACAACTTGTTTTCACAGAGCCCATGTTTATAAGAACGCTTTACTGACTAGGAACGAGGCTGCAGCTGAACAGCCGCACACACAGGGGCCCCGCTGGGCACCCAGGCCCCCGGTTTGGGGGTTTGGGGTTTTGGGGGCACTGAGGGGTTTGGGGGAGCAGTGGGGTTTGGGGTTGCTGTGGGGTTTGGGGGCGCTGAGGGGTTTGGGGGAGCGGTGAGGTTTGGGGGTGCTGAAGGGTTTGGGGGCGCTGTGGGGTTTGGGGGAGCGGTGGGGTTTGTTGGAGCAGTGGGGTTTGGGGGTGCTGTGGGGTTTGGGGGTGCTGAGGGGTTTGGGGGCGCTGTTCTAACTCACCCACTTTTCGGCAGTCAGGATGGTGTTCAGCAGCCTGGAGCTGAAATCCAGGGGGTACATCTGCAGCAGGTACACCACCCTGGGAGGGAACCCTGAAAATTACTCACCCAGACCCCTGCCCCCACTGTACCCCAACCAAACACAACCCCACCCAAACCCCGCCCACAAGCTCAGCACATCCTCTCACAAACGTGTCTGTCTGCTGCCGCCCCACAAGATGTGGGGGCCAAACACCATTTCTGGAGGTGTGGGGTGAACCCCCTGATCAGGGCAAAGAGGGCGCTGTTTTCACACACTGTTCAAAGCTGGTGAAAGGGTTAGGGGCGCCACCCAGAGGCCACTCTTGAGAACCACACGCCAAACAAATACAGGTGGCGCACAGAAAACGGCAGCACCAGCGTGAGACCAGCCAAAGGCCAGTTACCACGGCGATGGGTCACCTCCTGCGGGGTGGGACGGTCCCAGAATGTGTGACAGTGACTGGAGTTTTGCAGGTGTGTGCACGCATGTTTGTGTGTGCGTGTGTGTGTGTGTGTGTGTGTGGGGTGTGTGTGTGTGCACGCATGTGTGTGCATGCGTGTGCGTGTGTGTGTGCATGCGTGTGTGTGTGTGTGTGCGTGTGCGCGAGTGTGTGTGTGTGTGTGTGTGTGTGTGTGTGTGTGGGGTGTGTGCGTGTGCGTGTGTGTGTGTGTGTGTGCGTGCCCTCCAGTACCTCATGAGGTCAGGATCCTCTCGGATGTCAGTGACAGAGTCCTGGAAGTTCATTTCCTTCAGAAAAATAAAACAATTATAAGTCAGACAACAATGCAGGACAATGCAGTGATATCCTACATCAAATGAGAAAGAATCTAATAAGCAAAAAGTATACCTGGAAAACTGCCACTTAAAGATTTTGGATAAAGAATGAATTTTAAAAATGTCCCTCCCCCCCCACAGACAGCCCCCCCATCCCACAGACAGAAGGATCTCTGAGCCCTTCTCCACAGCTTTCCAGAAAGAATTAAAAAAAAAAAAAGGTTTTCTAGTACCGAAGAAGGCCTGCGGGGGGCGCTGTGCCTCACCTTGGCTGCAGACTGCCCGGTCTTGCAGAGCCACTTCTCCAGCAGCATGTCGCGCACCTTGCACACGTCCACGTTGTTTATGGCCGCAATCTCCATGACGACCGCGTGGATGTCTGTTCCGTAGACAAAGGACACGAACATGACCTGAAACTGCGCTGGAGACGGTGAACGCTGGCCTGTCCACACCTGACCTGACCGGCAGTTACAGACAGGAAGCTGATGTGAAGGTGGCGGGGTGGCGGGGTGGGTCCCAGCGTGAGCCCCAGTCTGTCCTCGGGACAGGAGGCTGTACTGGACTGAGGCACGCGCGCTGGGGGGGCCTGGGTTTTCGGCAGTGGAAGGACTGGCTGGCTCGCTTTTTGAGAAGGGCCAACGTTTTCCCCAGTGGCAAGACTGTGAGGTTTATTCACCAGGGTGGGCCTGGGATTTTCCTAACTGAGGGGCTGGGCGGCCTGCTCACCGGGGAAAGCCTGGGATTTTCCTAACAGAGGGGCTGGGCGGCCTGCTCACAGGGGAAAGCCTGGGATTTTCCTAACAGAGGGGCCGGGCGGCCTGCTCACCGGGGAAAGCCTGGGATTTTCCTAACAGAGGGGCTGGGCGGCCTGCTCACCGGGGAAAGCCTGGGATTTTCCTAACAGAGGGGCTGGGCGGCCTGCTCACCTGGGAAAGCCTGGGATTTTCCTAACAGAGGGGCTGGGCGGCCTGCTCACAGGGGAAAGCCTGGGATTTTCCTAACAGAGGGGCCGGGCGGCCTGCTCACCGGGGAAAGCCTGGGATTTTCCTAACAGAGGGGCCGGGCGGCCTGCTCACCGGGGTGGGTCTGGCCCATGGAGCCGAGCATCCGCTGCTCCACGCTGCCGTGCTCGAACAGGGCCACGATGAGCCGGGCGGGCAGGCCCGTCAGCTTCTGCAGCTCCGGGGAGGCCAGGCCGCTGGACCGCAGAGTGTTCTCCGTGGCCGAACGCTGGTACTGCAGCTTCAGCTTCTCCATGAAAATCTCCGCCTTGGACCGGGACTCTGCCTGAGCTCATCGAGCACATCCACAGTGACTCGTTAGTCATTATTCATCACGGATGATACGAGCACAGAGCACACGGAAGCCAGTTCAGACAGAGATGCTCGAGATCTAAAGTGGTCTGACCTCCAGGTTGGGGAACTTCAGCCATTTGTCTCCCAGAGCCAAGCAGAACTTGAGGGACCGGGCCTTCTCCACACCTGCAGAGAGGAGAGGGGAGTGTGGAATGTGGGAACTACTGTAGAGGAGTCGCATCTCCACTCTGTCTACACCAGACCCTGTGCTCCAGCTCACCTGCGCTGTGGCTCTAACTCACCTGTGCTCTGACTCACCTGCGCTCTAACTCACCTGCGCTCTGACTCACCTGTGCTGTGGCTCTGACTCACCTGTGCTGACTCACCTGTGCTCTGACTCACCTGCGCTGTGGCTCTAACTCACCTGTGCTGACTCACCTGTGCTCTGACTCACCTGCTCTGTGGCTCTAACTCACCTGTGCTCTAACTCACCTGCGCTCTGACTCATCTGTGCTGACTCACCTGCGCTAACTCACCTGTGCTGACTCACCTGTGCTCTGACTCACCTGCCGGAAGCTCCTGTGCGATCTTGTGGGCGGTGGCGGCGGCCCACTCGGGGTTCCTGATGCAGAGGACGTAGTCCATGATGGTTTTGGCGGTCCTGGCGGTCTCCCTGCCGGGGGTGTGGCCCTGTGGCCTCTTGGCCTGCTCCAGCAGCAGCGGCTTCAGGCTCCTCTCGAACACGTGGCAGACCGCAGACATGTACAGCTTGTCCAGGCTCACCTGCAACCGGCGGCGGCAGGGCAGCTTAAAAAGGGGGACCCCCCGGGAGTACACACGCGCCTCCAAACAGCCACACCCCCCGGGAGTACACACGCGCCTCAAACCCGTCTCACCCAGCCAGACCCCCCGGGAGTACACACGCCCCTCCAAACCGTCTCACCCAGCCACACCCCCCGGGAGTACACACGCGCCTCAAAACCGTCTCACCCAGCCAGACCCCCCGGGAGTACACACGCGCCTCAAACCCGTCTCACCCAGCCAGACCCCCCGGGAGAAAACGCACAGAGAATTTAAAGTGGGACGGAGAAAGACACCGTGTGTAGAGAGCATAAATAATCAGTGTGACACACCCATCAGTACAGCACAGCCTACCTTCATCAGCTTGCTTATAAGCAGCAGAGTAGGAAAGGTCTCCTCACTGAGTTCTGGGGCTGATGGATGGATGAAAGGATGGATGGATGGATGGATGGGGGAGAGAAGAGAGAGGAGTAAAAATCATGTGCACAGCCCCACCCATCCCTGGAGCTACACAAGCACATGCTCTCAGTAAGCAAAGCGGTCAGCTCTGGTATAAAACCCCAGGACAGGGTGGGTCCCCCTGGAACAAGGTGGGTCCCCCCAGGGCAGGGTGGGTCCCCCCGGGACAGGAAGGGGCCCCAGCACGAGACTCACAGATGATCTTCCAGAAGTAGCGGTTGGTCTGCAGGAGTAGGTGGAAGGGCAGCCGCGTGTGGGCCAGGGGGGTGGGCTCCAGGGAGTTCTCCAGCAGGTAGCAGCTCTCCAGCTCCGCAGGGGGCGAGATGCGCTTGTAGGACTTCAGGTGCTGAAGCAGCCCTACTGCCTGTGGCAGGGAACCGTGTTACACCACTGTACTACAGTACTTTACTGTACATTACAGTACTACAGGACTTTACAGTATTACATTACAGTACTACAGTACTTTACTGTACATTACACTACTGTACTACAGTACTTTACAGTATTACATTACAGTACTACAGTACTTTACAGTACATTATACTACTGTACTACAGTACTTTACAGTATTACATTACAGTACTACAGTACTTTACAGTACATTACACTACTGTACTACAGTACTTTACGGTACATTACACTACTGTGCTACAGTACTTTACAGTATTACATTACAGTACCACAGTACATTACAGTACTACAGTACATTACTGTACATTACACTACTGTACTACAGTACTTTACAGTATTACATTACAGTACCACAGTACATTACAGTACTAAAGTATATTACCTGCTCCAGCGGGAGACTGGTTATCTTCTCGTCGGCGGTCTGTATGATTTTGAGAACAGCTTCAATCCTCTCGTAGTTATATGGGCTGAGCTGTGAACAGACAAGGCCTTTAATCCCTCAGACCAGAGCTGCAGGAATCCCCGAGGACTACCAACCAAACACAAATCAAAACGTGCACCCACATTACAGCACTAATTCTGTTCTGAATGTTGCTAAACTGTTTTTTTTTAATGGTTGGCAAACTTCATCAGTTTTACTGAAATTTAACTACATTAAACCACAGTTTAACTGCACAGACACACACGCAACCACACACACGCACGTGCACATATACACTCACACACACAGACACGCTCACACACACACACACACACACACACACATACATGCTCACACACACACCTTTAGTATCGCAGCGCTGAGGCCGATGACCAGCTCGCTGGTGCTGTGCAGCCGGGGGATGATCTGCAGGGCGCGCTCCAGGGCGTCAGCGTGGCCTAGCGCCTCCCCCTGGCCAGCGCCGGTATCACCCATGCCTGCCTCGTCCCCTCCCAGGTCTTCCTCCGTCTCCTGCTGCAGCAGCAGGGTGGTGATGTAGAGGTTAAGGGCGGCGTCTCCATCCAGCTGGTACGTGCTGTAGAGAGACAGCAGGTACAGGTAAGGAGCTGGTACGTGCTGTAGTGAGACAGCAGGTACAGGTAAGGAGCTGGTACATGCTGTAGTGAGACAGCAGCTACAGGTAAGGAGCTGGTGTGTGCTGTAGAGAGACAGTAGCTACAGGTAAGGAGCTGGTGTGTGCTGTAGAGAGACAGCAGCTACAGGTAAGAAGCTGGTACATGCTGTAGTGAGACAGCAGCTACAGGTAAGGAGCTGGTGTGTGCCGTAGAGAGATAGTAGCTACAGGTAAGGAGCTGGTACGTGCTGTAGAGAGACAGCGGGGGAGGGGGGGATTTGGGGGGGGTCACCTGCAGTACTGGAGGAGCAGATCAGCACTCATGTTCCGGTTCTTCACCAGCGTGGGGATCAGGTTCCTCTTCAGCTCCCGGCACTGCCGGAACACCGACTGGATGGAGATCTGGAGCCAAACACACAGGTGTGAGTGTACAAACCAGCTCTCACAATCACCACACACTCTGGAGTCAAACACAGGTGAGTGTACAAACCAGCTCTCAAGCGGATACACTCACTCAGTGCTGATTAAATTCAATTCATTAGTTAATAAATCCGCATTACAGGCATTTTTCAATTAATTTCAATCAAAATGGAACCTGATTATAACCCTGATGGTTGGCACAGGTGAAATTTTAAAATGAATAAGGCCCAGGTGAAATGCTAAAGTGATGAAGTTGCATGCAGAACAGAGCTGGCGCTGGACTGACCCCCAGTTTCCCCAGTTTGATGCCCCACTCAGCGTCCGTCATCAAGGACAGGAACTTCTGCCGCTGCTGGTCCTCCTTATACAGACTGCATAGATGAGCCCCGACCATGGCCACAGCCTGGAGCACACAAATGCGTACACACACACACACACACACACACGCGTACATACATGCATGCACGCAAGCACAGAAATCAAAAGCAAAAACTTACATAAAACACACTTTAATATTTCAAAATCTGAAGTGATTAACCAATGAAATTGAGTCAGAATTAAACTGTATAAACTTACTAACATGTGGTAAAGAAAAACATGATAAAACTCTTTTGATCTTACCAAGACCTTCTCATAGTTTTGCCAGGTGTTGTTGATGACCTTCCAGAGGATTTCAAGCACGTCTTTCTTCGGCAGAAGAGTGCAGTATCCAATGGCCAGATCACAGTCCACCACCCTCCAGTTAAGCACCTTCATCAGGGACACACAAACACACGTACATTACACATACGGTTGGCTATGGCTAGGCTAGCTCACCTTGTGCAGGAGCGCTACGGATAGGCTAGCTCAACTTGTGCAGGAGGGCTATGGCTAGGCTAGCTCACCTTGTGCAGGAGGGCTACGGCTAGGCTAGCTCCCCATGTGCAGGAGGGCTACGGCTAGGCTAGCTCACTTCGTGCAGGAGGGCTACGGCTGCGCTAGCTCAACTTGTGCAGGAGCGCTACGGATAGGCTAGCTCAACTTGTGCAGGAGGGCTACGGCTAGGCTAGCTCACTTCGTGCAGGAGGGCTAGGCTAGCTCAACTTGTGCAGGAGGGCTACGGCTGCGCAAGCTCACCTTGTGCAGGAGGGCTACGGCTAGTCTAGCTCACCTTGTGCAGGAGGGCTACGGCTAGGCTAGCTCACCTTGTGCAGGAGGGCTACGGCTAGGCTAGCTCACCTTGTGCAGGAGGGCTACGGCTAGTCTAGCTCACCTTGTGCAGGAGGGCTACGGCTAGGCTAGCTCACTTCGTGCAGGAGGGCTACGGCTAGGCTAGCTCACCTTGTGCAGGAAGGCTACGGCTAGGCTAGCTCACCTTGTGCAGGAGGGCAATGGCGACGTTCTTGATGGCGTCCAGGGTGGTCTTTCCGATGTCGCTGAGGCATTCCCTGTCCCGCAACAGCCGATGGCTGTCATGAAGCTGAAAGAAACCGAGTGGAGTGTCAATCAGCTGGGAGACCAGAGACGCGTGTGACTGACAGGTGTCAGTACCGGCCAGCTGAGGGTCCAGGTTGTAGGACCGAGGGATGATTGGGTGACAGGTGTGAGTGACTGAGTGACAGGTGTGATTGACAGGTGTGAGTACCTGCGAGCTGAGCGCTAGCTCCATGTTGTTGGATAGAGGTGTGTTTGAGTGACAGGTGTGATTGAGTGACAGGTGAGTACCTGTGCGCTGAGCGCTAGCTCCATGTTGTTGGATGGAGGTGTGATTGAGTGACAGGTGAGTACCTGTGCGCTGAGCGATAGCTCCATGTTGTTGGATAGAGGTGTGATTGAGTGACAGGTGAGTACCTGTGCACTGAGCGATAGCTCCATGTTGTTGGATGGAGGTGTGATTGAGTGACAGGTGAGTACCTGTGCGCTGAGCGCTAGCTCCATGTTGTTGGATGGAGGTGTGATTGAGTGACAGGTGAGTACCTGTGCGCTGAGCGCTAGCTCCATGTTGTTGGATAGAGGTGTGTTTGAGTGACAGGTGAGTACCTGTGCACTGAGCGATAGCTCCATGTTGTTGGATGGAGGTGTGATTGAGTGACAGGTGAGTACCTGTGCGCTGAGCGCTAGCTCCATGTTGTTGGATGGAGGTGTGATTGAGTGACAGGTGAGTACCTGTGCGCTGAGCGCTAGCTCCATGTTGTTGGATAGAGGTGTGTTTGAGTGACGGGTGTGATTGAGTGACAGGTGAGTACCTGTGCGCTGAGCGATAGCTCCATGTTGTTGGAGGTGACGTGCTGCAGCACGCTGCTGAAGGAGCAGAGCAGCAGTCTGAGGGCGAGCTGGAGCTGGCTGCACTCCTGCAGGCTCTGCAGCATCACAGACACAGGGCCCAGCAACGGCTTCAGGAAGTCACAGCCTGTACAGACACACACACAGTTACAGCCTGCACACACACACACACACACACATATACACACACAGAGTCACAGCCTGTTTGATGATGTGGATTTAAAGCAGGAAATTACACTGTATCTTGTTATAATGAACATGAACGCATTAATATACATTACCAAAATATAACAGCAGCCAAAATAATCATAGCGTCGCGAAACTGACCTTCCACGTAAGGGCAGTGTGACAGACAGGAACAACCCAGAGGGTACAGCTTTGAATCTGGAACACGGATGAAAATTCATTTCTCTTTTTAACAACTCGCCCGGGCCAAACAAAGATACTCCCCCGAATGAAATAAAGTCCGTGGCTACAGGTCCCTGTACAGGCAGCGCTTTTCATTAAACATACTGTGTGTCTGTCTGTGCCATCGGGGTCTGGATGTTTACATTACAAGCAAAGACATATAGTATAAAACAATTTAATGTGAGAACATCCATTGTATGTCATACGAACATCAGCACTGGCTAAATTCCTAAACCAGCGTGTTTACCATACCTTGTGCTACCTGAGTGTTTATCATACACTGTGCTACCTGTGTGTTTATCATACACAGTGCTACCTGTGTGTTTATCATACACAGTGCTACCTGTGTGTTTATCATACACTGTGCTACCTGTGTGTTTATCATACACTGTGCTACCTGTGTGTTTATCATACACTGTGCTACCTGTGTGTTTATCATACACTGTGCTACCTGTGTGTTTATCATACACAGTGCTACATGTGTGTTTATCATACACTGTGCTACATGTGTGTTTATCATACACAGTGCTACCTGTGTGTTTATCATACCCTGTGCGCTGGATAAATTCGCCGGATTGGGTGCCCTACCAGAGGACGAGGGCAGCAGGGCTGTGGTGATCTCATACTGGATGGGCAGGACGGACAGGGGATCCAGGACGATCCCGTCCTCGTTAAAGACGTCCTGGAAGCTCCACTCCGTGTACGGGTCCCGCTCTGCCTCCAGGGAGGAGTCCTGAGGGCAGGACAGTCAAACAGTCACCCAGCGCCAACCCAGCACCAGCCCAACACACTTTCACCCAGCATAAACCCAACACACCGTTGCCCAGCATAAATCCAACACACTGTCACCCAACACCAACCCAAAACACCGTTACCCAGCGTAAACCCAACACACAGTCAACCAGCGCCAACCCAACACCACCCCAACACACCGTCACCCAACACCAACCCAGCACACCGTCACCCAGCGCAAACCGCATGGAAGCTAGGGATGCAGAAATGGGAACCTTGGTAGTGAAGCCGTAGTCGTCGATCTGGCACTGTCTGTACACGTCCACGGCTGCACGGGTGCTCATGCACAGCTCCACACAGTCCAGCAGCAGGTCTGAGACACAAACACGTGCTCATCGGCATCGTCATCATCATCCTTTTCATCACCATCATCAACATCATCATCATCACCATAAACAGCATCAGCATCATCATCATCACCATCACCATCACCATCAACAGCGGCAGCTTAGCAGTGAAACTCTGACGGCGGTCAGTATGCAGACGCCGTTGGAAGGCGTGGCCTGGCCCACGCGGCACGCTACCTCTGTGGCACACAGTGACGGCCTGGCAGGCCAGCTGGTGGATGACGGCGGGCAGGTTGAGTCCTTCCGGAAGGATCATGGGAACGTTCTCCTCCAGCATCTGGCACAGCTTCTGGGCGGCGCAGAAGAAGACCCGGCCAGTGCTGGCGTTGCAGTGGTGCTGGTACAGCTCGCTGTGGGGGGGGGGAGGAAGGGGTTAGGGTTCAGCAGGGCTGGTACAGCTCGCTGTGGGAGGGGAGGAAGGGGTTAGGGTTCAGCAGGGCTGGTACAGCTCGCTGTGGGGGGGGGGGGGGGGGTGGTTAGGGTTCAGTGGGGTAGCTTGCCCAGCCCATGGACCTGGATGACTACCCATCATGCACTGCTGCCCACCCCCCCGCCCCCTCACCTGCAGATCTTCAGGGCCTTCTCCACCTTGCCCACGGCCAGCGCCCGGAGTGCCAGGTCTGCCCACAGCTCCTGCTCGGAGCGCTGGAGCTGGCGGGCCAGCCGGTGGAGCCCCGCCTCCGTGGAGATGGTCTTCATCTTGCCGTCGGCGTCGTTGGCCACCACCGGGGCGGCGCCGTTGGGCCGGCCCGAGGCCCCGCCCCGCGTGTTCTCGTACGCCGTGATGTGCTGCTCCTGGAACTGGGCCCGCAGGGTGGCGTCGGCGTAGTCCTCGGGGGTCAGGAAGATGTCGAAATCCTCCTGCGGGCGGAGGAGAACAGGAAGTGCACGCGAATCCGCCAGCCTCCATTTTGGGGCGCGCAGATGACTATAAACAAGGCCCAAGATGACGGGTACATGAAGGGAAACAGGAAGTCAGAGAGTAAACCACACGCACTGGAGGTCTGGACCCTCGGGCGTACCTGCAGGTGAGCGATCGCCTCGAACATCTTCAGGTTGTTTTCACACTCCAGGCTTTTAAAAGCATCATCTGTCCAAAAAACGTCTAATTAATATAATATAATAAACACCGAGACTCTATCAGACGATTAAAACGGCAAGCTCTGCCAGCTGGAGTCTGGTCAGGACCGCAGGCGTGATGACGACAGCACTCACCCTTCTGGATCCTCTGCAGGAATTTCATAACCTCCACCATCACCTGAGCCACCACCATCTGGTGCTGCTTATGCTGTCAGACACCACCGAACACGAGCAGAGTGAGTATGTCAGTGATGCAGTATTAGCTTAACTTCACAATTAAAACCAGTCTTTAACACGCAGCAACGTGAACCAATACAAGAATCATTCGAGCTCCAGTTAACAAAAATAAACCCTTCTGCAACTTCCTGTAAAGTTCAGCGGAAGCACAATCTCCCATAATGCACTGCTCCCGAGGGCGGGTCGCCCCTCACCTCCTCGGAGACGTGCGCTTTGTCCTGGAGCTCCAGCCGCGCCCAGGTGGCCAGCTTCTCGATCACACGCTCCGCCTCCTCAGGGGAGAGCTGCTTCAGGAGAACCACACACGCCTCCCCCTGCAACGACACAGCCCACACTGCACCAATCAGCACACACCAGCTCACTCTGCACCAATCAGCACACACCAGCTCACTCTGCACCAATCAGCACACACACGCCTCCCCCTGCAACGACACAGCCCACACTGCACCAATCAGCACACACCAGCTCACTCTGCACCAATCAGCACACACACGCCTCCCTCTGCACCAATCAGCACACACTGCTCACTCTCCACCAATCAGCACACACACAGCCCACACTGCACCAATCAGCACACACTGCTCACTCTGCACCAATCAGCACACACCAGCTCACTCTGCACCAATCAGCACACACACGCCTCCCTCTGCAGCGACACAGCCCACACTGCACCAATCAGCACACACTGCTCACTCTCCACCAATCAGCACACACCTGCTCACTCTGCACCAATCAGCACACACAGCCCACACTGCACTAATCAGCACACACACGCCTCCCTCTGCAGCGACACAGCCCACACTGCACCAATCAGCACACACTGCTCACTCTCCACCAATCAGCACACACCTGCTCACTCTGCACCAATCAGCACACACAGCCCACACTGCACTAATCAGCACACACACGCCTCCCTCTGCAGCGACACAGCCCACTCTGCACCAATCAGCACACACACGCCTCCCTCTGCAACGACACAGCCCACACTGCACCAATCAGCACACATCTGCTCACTCTGCACCAATCAGCACACACTGCTCACTCTCCACCAATCAGCACACACCAGCTAACTCTCCACCAATCAGCACACACTGCTCACTCTTCACCAATCAGCACACACACCTGCTCACATTCTCCCCCAGTCAGCACACATCTGCCCCTATGGGCACCGACCTTGGCCTGGCCCACCAGCTGGATGAAATACAGGAAGTAGATGTGGAACGACGGCAGCCTGTAGGCCTGGGCCAGCTTCAGGGCGTCCTCCAGGGAAGAGGGCAGGTTCTGCTTCAGGATGTACCTCACCAGGGTCTGCAGGGGGAGGGGGAGAGAGGGGGACACCATTGCCTTCATTTCACCCCAAATCAAACCTGCAGGAAATGGGACAGGGGCCGGAGAGCAGCCCCCTCCCCAACCCCAACCCTAACCTTACCCCAACCGTAATATCACTACTACAAGGCTCCTGAAGTCCCATGCAAAAACTTGCTGTGTGTCACCCAAGAACGGAACAGAAAATAGAATTTTACCGTCCACATATAGTCTAAACTTCATAATAAAGTTAAAAACATCCTTTCGTGTTCATATTGAGTAATACCATCCACTCTAATGTAAGGCATACAGCTTCACCACCGTTCCTCTCTCTGAACAGTGTAATATACAGCAGGCAGAACCAAAATGGCGCCCACCATGATCTGGCAGTTGTTGGACAGGTTGTAGTTGCGGATCCCGTAGCCCCTCAGAAGCTTTTTCATCTCCATGAGCCGGTAGCTCTCCTTCAGCAGCTCCTGCCTGTGGGGGGGAGGGGGATTGGAGGGGGAGGGGTTTAGGTACAGGTGGCTTATTGAACACAGAGAGTGGAAGATAGGGATGAGGAGGATGAAGGGTGGGAAGGATGGAGCGTGGGATGTGGGGATGAGGAGGATGGAGGGAGGAGACAGGTGAGGGCAGAAGGCAGGGATGAGGAGGATGGAGGGAGGAGACAGGTGCAGGCAGAAGGTGGGGATCATACTTTGGGTGCTCCTTCTCCAGGTGCTGCTGGACCAGCTCTTCCACCACGTGGCTCCAGGGCACCACTGCTTTATACATGATCTCCAGCACAGCGTCCACCACCAGCTACACAACATGGACACAGAGTGTGAAAGAGGGATCAGGGGTCACAGGCGGCTGTGATGTCACAGAGGGCAGTAGTGTTGTGATGTCACAGAGGGCAGTACTGTTGTGATGTCACAGAGGGCAGTACTGTTGTGATGTCACAGAGGGCACTAGCGTTGTGATGTCACAGAGGGCAGTACTGTTGTGATGTCACAGAGGGCGGCAGTGTGGTAAACTCACGTCAGGGTCAGTCATGCAGCCCAGCACTGCGATGGCTTTGGCCTCCCACTCTGTGAACAGAGAGGTCGTCTGGGAGCTGCAGCGGTCCAGCAGGTCCTAAAACACACACGCACGTGCACACGCACACACACATCCTATCAGTACAAACAGTACCCATGGAATGACTCACATGAACAATACACAGATGGATCTACAGAGGAACACATACATTTATCTGACTGGAGCTCTAACAAATGAAACAGGAACTGAGTGTGCGTGTGGAGTACAGGTGATGCAGGTGAGTTATGGTGTGGAATGAAGGCGATGCAGGTGTGTTATTCTCACACCTTGATGTACTGCAGCAGCAGGTCGTCCAGAGAGAGCTGGTGGGCCAGGGAATAGGGCCTGACGCTGCTCTCGATCACAGAGGGGATCAGCTCAGGGGCCAGCACCTTATCCAGCATCAGCAGGGCGATGCTCCGGGTGTTCCCCTGCCGAAAAGCACACAGGCAACCGGTCACAGCTCGGCAGAGCCGGCGAACACGCCCCAGACACAACCGCTGGGTTCACACAACCGTCTGTCGAGGGCATCTGTAGGGGGTACTGGGGTGGCGGGGGTCCAGCAATGCCTAATTTGGGGCTCAAGGGCTGAAATATGTCACACAAAATTTTTTTACTAATTAACTGAATTACAATAAAGTTAAAGTCCAAAGTGGGTGGTGGTGGAAAAGGAGAAGGAGGAGAAGAAAAATAATAAGAAGAAGAAAGTCAGGTAACAAATTCCACCGCGATGAGCTGAGAGACCAGGGCCCCGGGGATGAACTCTCACCTTCTCGAAGTCCGACAGGGACAGCCTGCAGTTGTACTTCCTGTACAGATCCAGCAGCTGCCGCAGGCTGGCCACCAGAGCTCTGAGCTGCTCCGCCTCCGCAGCCCCGCAGTCCTCCTGATCCGTGTGGGAAAAAAGAGCCAATTACAGCACGAGGACGACGCCCTGAGGGTCCCATTCCCACAACACGGCTCACACAGGGCAGCTCACCCGCTGACTTCCCCATTGGCCACATAGTATGGTAGCATTCTGCGGGGGGGGGGGGGGGGGGGGGGACTCATACTTCCTTTGATACCAAACATACCAACTTCAACAAAACAGAAGCTGGTTTAAATGATGAGCATTTAAAATGACATAAAATGCTGATTTTCTATAAGTAAACCTTACAGTGGGAAACCCAGCTGAATTAAGATGTGGTAAATCTAGACGTTCCCGGCTATTAGAGAGAAAGAGAGAGGGAGAGAGAGAGAGAGAGGTGTGGAAATGGGAAATGCGGGATTACCAGAGGCATCCAGAGCCAGAAAGAGGGCAACCCCAGCTCTGCCATGTCCAGGCCGTTCTGGGGCCAGTCGCTCTGGAAACAGGGAACAGAACGCAGAACGCAGGGGGCATCAGGAAGGAACACAGATCTACAGGATCTACACCGGCACCTTAAGAACCAAGACCAGCGCTCACCTTTTCAGTCAACTGCAGATTCCTCGCTCTCTGCTCCAACCACCTCGCCAAGGTTTTCTGCAACAACAAAAAAAATAAAATAAAAATAAAAGAATAAATAAATAAATACAATTTTGTAATCAGTGTTCAGCTCAGTAATCGGCCATGTTATCCCTGTGAGAGTTTAAAAAACGGGCTTACCAAACAACCAATTAAAAACCAAGTATGCGTATAGTGTACATTGCAGCCCTGCTGAATGAGCAGGAGGCCCACCTGTCCCTTGGGCAGCGTTCTCCTGACGAAGGGAACGACGACGCTTCTGAACCACAGGCACAGGTCCTTAGATGGGATGTTCTCCGGGACTGAGGAGAGCAGGGAGTCGAGAGCTTTCTCATCGAACCGCTCCACAAACTCCCACTGCAGCATTAAAGCAGGAATGTCAGGAGTTAACTGTCAGTTTATTTTGAAATGCCTTCCACCGGTAATGACCTCTCAAAACTGTAAAACTCTCAAACTCTGAAAAAAAAAAAACTTATAAAGATTGAACTAGCGTTTACATTCTGCACAACCATTGAAATGAAAGGTGGTGCACAAGGTACAGTTTTCATTCATAACGTATCAGGGGAAAGGGGTTAGAATACCATCATTTTGAGCTTGCGGAACAACAGGCTATTGGTATAAGGTGTGCGAGTGAAGATTGGTAATTTTTCTGAATTACTAGCAGCACAGAAACAGAAAGTACAGAGCAGCTAGGTGGATACAGTCCAGAGCCACCAGGAAGGGACATGTTCCACCACGAAGAGGTGGCTGCTGGGATACCTCGTGCCGGAGCCACAGGTGCTGAGCCCCTCTCAGGTCCCCCTCCCGCAGGTGCCAGAGGATGTCGCCCATGTAGTCGGTGCTGTTCAGGAACTTGATCCAGGAGGACCCGCTGCACAGCACAGAAACCACGCACGTTAGCCGTGGGTTAGCAACGACGTGCTTTGAGCCCATGGAAAGCGCTATATAAGGGCTAACCTATCTGAATGCTAACTTGCATTTTGGTTGTTGCTCAGCAGAGTTAACTTGCAGTCATGCTTTAGCGATATGCTCATATTGTGTTAGCGTCTCATTGACATTGCATAAGTGCTCGGTGGTTTGGGAATGCTGTTTGCGAGGTCTGGCGGTATGACTCGTTAAAATCAGGTGAATGCGCTTACGTTGGTCGGCTAAGCTGGTCTGGACAAGAGGGCCCGTTAAGCGAAGGTCACGTGACCTACTTGAACTTGTCGGGCCCGTTGAGGCCGCAGAAGGTGGCGAGTTTGGACAGCGCCTCCTGGATCTGGGAGGAGGGGTAGCGGGAGACGGCGTGGTTCAGCATCTCCTCCGCGATGCTGAAGGTCGGCCATGGCGCCTGCATGCAGTACTCCACCACAAACTGCTCGTCCTGTGCAGGAGGAGACCCACACCCTTTATTATATACACCGCATGTTCAGTTACAAACCCTGATTGCTCCCGATTTCTGTGTGCTTTTACCTTCCTTCTGGTTTGGGGAGACGACTCACCATGATCTTCACCAGGTTGGTCTTGGCCTCCTCCACCAGCTCGGACCACACCTCTTGCCCGCACCCCCCAGCGGAAGCGGCTGCCAGCTTCTCCAGCACAAAGTCCAGCTTCACCTTGTACACCAGCTGCCAGGGGATCCAGGAAGACGAGTCACACACAGGGGGATCCCGCAAACCAAAACCCCACTGCATTCTTTGAGGGGGTACTCTCAAGGAAAGCACAGTCTAGGACAGTCTAAAGTCCTGCTCATCTGAAGGGACTCAGCCCAAGTGGCAGTTCAGTGGAAGGCATTTCCTTCGGGGGGGGATGAGAGACTATCAGGGGTATCAGCCAATGAGATCGCTTACCTCAACGTCCAGTCCGAACTGTATGGCGAACTTTTCCGCTTCCTCAAATTTATGTTTGTGGAGAAGACGACTGAGCCTACAGGAGACATCCCAGTGATCAGTCAGTGTTTGCATCGCACAGAGGGAAAACACGGCTCATTTCACTGCTGGGGGGCCATTTTAGCGCCAGGGTGGGGGTGGGGGGTGGGGGGGGCATCATGGCACTTTACCTGTTTTCTGGCAAAGCTTCGGTGAAACATCTCAAGACGATGGCAGACACCGGACCATCAGAACTGGAGGGGGTAGGGAGAAAAGTCACATGGTATGCATGGTTCTTTGAGCTTTATCACCTTGTCTAATTCATAACACATTCATTTTGGCAGGCTATGATAAGACATTTCCCCCCCTCGCTTACTTCAGCAAAGCCAACAATGCTGCCCAAATATGAACAAAGCCTCCCCCCCTTACGTACCTCTCTGGACTTTCAGAAATTCCTTCCAGCAAGTAAATGGTGTCCTGAAATTCAGAAGAAAATCAATCTGATGAGTTTGGATTGGGCAGTAGAGCTAGCACACTCTAGCCAGAGTCCACATCCAAGCAACAACCTCTAAAAATTAAATAACAAAATTTACCAGATTTCAAATGTATAATTTGAGTTTCCCAATGAGATATTTCACAGAGCCATCAGCCTAACATGCATGGTTAACTCCCCCCAGGGGGCAGGGGGAACTTTAGGAGATTACAGGGGCATAGGCGATTTCTACGCTACCATGCTGATGCCCGTCTGCACCAGACAGGAGGTGGCGGAGACGTCCAGGGAGTACAGCACAGTCATGGAGGGCACAGAGTACACCAGGAGACTCCGCATCTACAGCACAGCACAACACATAAAGCACAGCACAGCATGGCACAGCATATAAAGCACAGCACAGCAAACAAAGTACAAAGCAGGGGAAAACACAGACAGAACAATAAATTAAACTGGGTGGCAGTGAGGCATAGCCGTAACAGGATTGGCTTGAAACTCAGAGGTTGCAGGTTCAAATCCCGGGTGGGTTACTGTCATTGCACCCTTGAGCAGAAGTCCTGAATCTGAACTGCTTCAGTAAGATGTATCCAGGTATATAAATGGTTAGCATCAGCATGTATAAACAAGCAAGCTGTGTTTCTCTCAGCCAGATAACTCCAAGGTAAGGGCAGCCTACCTGGCTGTTGTTCAGCATCGTCAAAGCGACGAGTTTCACACTGGCGCCTTCTTGCCTACAAATTGAGAGACATTATGAAATGCCTGAGTCAACACAGCGGGTCTCTGGGAAATGTAGGCACTTATACACATAAACACTGCAGCTGACGGAAGGTGAAGCACTTGCATGCTAACAGACGCAGTCTCCCCTTCGGCACTCAGCAGGAAGTCATAGATGGAGAGATGGGACCAGCACGACACCATCACCAGGAAGTTCACCTCCCAGATGCTCAAAACATTCTTCAAGAAGGAACGCACAAATAATCAGCACACTTTAACCCATTAAGGGGCAAGATCACAAATATGTGATTGGACTGTTATCAGCATTAGAATGTTCAGTTGAAAACAATCACTGCTTGTGACTCTAAGCAACAGAGTTGTAAAACACCCCCCCCCCCCCCATCACCACCATGGTTGAGACCACAGAGGTGGAAACTATATCAGTGTCAATCAAATTATGGGCCTCACCTCTTCATCCAGAACATACATCAGGTTTTCCATCACTTGGACCTTTCTCACTCCTGGCAGAGAGACAGAAATATGGGGGTCACACAGACACACACCTGAACTCACACGAGCTGTAGCGTGCTATACTGTACCATGATACTACCTCAGCTCTGCCATATTTACAGGGGCAGAAGCAGCCAAAGGTCTCACTAATGGAGATCACACCCACCCCTCAGCTGATCATGTCCAATCCCCACCCTAATCTGGAATGGCCAACTATCTGCAACCGCAGCCGTGTTCATGCACAAACCCCACTACTGATTTCGGAGAGTGCGGAAATCCAGGGTTCTACTCTGAAACACACGCTGTCGCCAGCTGCTTCTTTACACACCGCAGTGGAGTCAGAGGAGGACCCCTGATAAGCAGCTTTAGCACCCAACTGACCAGCAGGGGTCGCTAGACAGCGATGATACATGCCTAACCACTTTTGCAGAATGAACGGTCTTCAAGGTCACCTGGAATTAATCTGTTGTCCAGGAGATGGCTGAGAGTCATGGCTTTCTCCGCGGAACTCATTCTCCACTGGGTCAGTGCGTTTTCCCCACTGCCCTGTTAGCAAGAGGCGAAACACACAGGCACCACAAATCAGGACCACAGACAGGCAAAGCAGAAGAACTGAACTCAGTCCTGGGATGAGGAAGAGGAAACCCATAGGCAGACAGACGGGCCGGGGGTACACAGCCCATTTTGGGGGTACTCTGTTCGCCTCACCCCAATAATGAGGAGGATCTCATTGGCCAGGCCAGCAGTCACAGCCGAGTAGCACTGGGTGTGGACCGCCGCGGTGGAAGAGAAGCCCATCTTTATGAGCGACTGCAGCTGCAGAGAGGGAGAGAGGAGAAGAGCGTCCAGAACAAGAACTCAAGCGCTCACTGCAGCATGAATGCTCATCTTAAACAGCCCAAACACCGAGTATGATCATTCTTCTGTGCAATGAAAATCCAAAATGTGCAAGGCTCTACATACCTCTTTTAAGGCTCCAATGTCCATTTTCTCAATGGCTGACAATATATGAGAAAAGGATCAAAAAAAAAAAGAACACGTGGTTTTCAGTGTATTTGTATAATGCGATAGCTGTCATTAACATTCGCAATTGGTAGGTTTCAGAGCCCCAGTGTGAATTAAAACAGACCTCTCTCAATCTTCCCCAGCTGAAGGTTGGAAATATGAATGAACCCGTCAGAGACAATGAGGAACAAGTGGTACGAGCCTGCAAGCAAACGGGATACAGAAACAAGCGTGAAAATGACACATACGAACACAGTAGCTAGATGATAGTCGTGTGTTACTGCATGTACCCAGCCAAACGAACATATATAGTTAGCGAGCTACAAAGCAAATCCACAGTCATCATTGCTGCCCTAACTTCCCTGTGAATCTAGCACTGCTGGTGAGTCATTAGCAAGCGGGTAAGCAATGTATGTAATGTACATCAGAAAGCAAGTCAAAATGTAATTTAAGAGTTATTTTCATGGTTTGTATTAAAGAGCAGGATATATATGCATATGTATCGAACGCTGATAGAGACTGGCCATTTCAGGGATCATCAGGGAGGAAGAATTGTAGGGACCCCTGATGCACAAGACAACAGCTGAAAAACAGGCCAAGTGTACACACAAAACACTCCTGAATTTTTCGCCCTGTACAGGTGGAGCTCACCTGGATCCACCCTGTCCTCCTGCATGATGAGGCTCCTGAAGGTCTTCTCATTATCACCCTGGGCTTTCTGCAGGACAGCCTGGACATAAAGCACAGAGGTCCATCAGAGCACAAGAAACCCCACAGAGCGTAGCCACCAAATGGTAAATGGTAAATGGACTGCATTTATATCGCGCTTTTATCCAAAGAGCTTTACAACTGATGCCTCTCATTCACCCACCAAAACGCCATTATTAGAACACAATTCAATCAAGTGCTTTTTTGCATGGTACTTTTTTTTAAAGAGATACAGAGATTTTACAGGAAAGGGGAAATATGAATACAGAATGACAATAACAGAGCATAACCTCTCAGCATATCTGGGCTCATCATTCAGCTACTGATCACAATATAAATACTGCATTCGGTCTGGGCAAATGGTCTCTTCCTCCATTACATTACGATAAGGCTTAAAAACAGCTTTTCGTAAAGACTGCAAGTAAAAATGTAACACTGGAAAGCTCTGCAAGTGAATGACAGACGGAGAAAGCACGTCTTACTCTGGTAAGCACAGTCTTCTTCTGTGGTACATAGATCAGGTGCAGGTTTCCGTTTCTCTCCCCGACCAGTAAAAACTGACCGTTCTGACACACCCCCACCGAGTCCACCACGGTACCTGAAGTTCAGAACACATAGCTGGTCATTCACCGGACGCCACGTCGGACGGGAGTTATATATATATATATATATATATATATATATATATATATATATATATTAGCTTTGGCTGCCGGGGCACGACCAAGTCTTACTGAAATGAAGGTGCAGCAGAACGGACTGGAAGTTCTGGTCGAAGAGGACCACGGTCGTGTCGGCAACAAGAACGCTGCAGTTAGAAGCGCTGGAAGCATAGAGCGTTGGACTGTACAGCACCTGCACAGACGGAATGTCAGTCGGCATTATTCAAAAAACGACTTTTATTTACTCTCAGTTTCCAGGCTTACTTTAGTTATTTCGCAGGAAGCAACTGCAAGCACAGAAACTTATTATTTTTTAAACAGATATGAAAAAAATGACTTAGCCAGCCAGCCATCTTTGTGAACAACCACAAATCACTCATAGTTTACACAATTAATTTGATACTTTACGTGGGCTTGGTATTATATTTAGCAATCTTGTACATGCTTAAATTATACTAATAATAATTCAGAGACATATTTGGTTAAAATGTGTTACCTGTGCAGAGGAGGAAAGTTTAACAAGAGTATCAACTTGATACAGGGCGCTGCCACACTCCTGTCGCGAGTCGATGCACAGTCGCACTGTGTTGGTATCGTCACTGGTTAGGAGTTCCACGTCGTTCCACATGATGACTCTCGGTCGTGACAGCCTATCTACCCATACAATAATAAAGACAAAATTATATTAAAGGGTGTAATCTGTGGAGCTTGCAAGTCTGACAGTTTTCGCTAGTTAGCTACGGTTAGTCAACCTTACACCCGCTCTGACAGGACAACAAGGCAGTGAAACTTACCGGACACTCGGAGTTTCCGTTTTTCAAGCTAAGTTAGCGTGGTGGCTCAGTAATAAAATATATTTAGTTGCTATCCTCCCTCTGTGTGACTGTGTTCATATGTAGGCAGCAGATTTGTTAACTTCGGTTAATACACAGCTGAGCAGCCAGAAGCCACTCATTTCTGCATCAACATTGAAATTTGGCGGCAGAATCTGAATGAAGTACTTCCGGTAAAAGGCCATTTCCATAGAAACGCGCCCTAGCAACATATAGCTTAGCAACAAACACCGCTGAGGAGGACCACTCCGATGCTCAGTCCATCCTATGCTATTTTGGGAAAAGCTGTGCAAAGGAACTCCGAAAACTAATCGGAGATTCAAATTTATCCGCTACTATAACCACCAGCAACAGACTGGTATTATGACATTTAACGTAAGCTATTTTAATATTTTTTTGTAAATTTTATTTTAAAATTGCGTTTTCCAAAACCTCTAAAAAATGTAGCTGTCTCTGACTCTGGACGAGTGTTCTTAGCTGTGGATTTATTTTTGCGGTTGATATTTCATTTTGAGCAAATGCTCAAAATAATTTATCAAGTCCATTGTGGCACATTTCTATAATGGGACTCGAAAACGCTGCGTGTAGACTCATCCACTGAGAAACTGAAATCATATATCTGTTTTTATTTGAACTTGTATATTTGATATAGCTATCATAGGACAGACTACGATGGTCATCACTTTACACTTCAAGTGATTACACGTCTGTGCAGTAGAAATGTAATGCAAACACACAGCATATTAATTTATCATCTTTTAGCGTCTAGCTAGCATCATTCATATTTTTCTTATCAGTTTATTTAAACTAAACTTGTGTACTTGTAAATGTTCATTGGCGATAATAGCTCACGCCCGTAATGTCCTGCAGATGAGGTGATTTCCCATCATGCCTCCCTAACAACATCCGGGGACTGAAGCTGCGGAGGAGAGGTTCTTGTGAAGTGGTGGAGAAAGACGGCAGGGCGATAAGACTGTAAAAATTGCAGTTTTGTTTGTTCTTGTGATTCTGAAATGGCGGTGAGTGTGTTATATGTGATGTTTTTTTGCCAAGTATTCAACCCCGTAGCGTTTTGTTTATAATTTATTAAGAGATATGCGTCGTAGACGTTTTAACAAGATGGCGTCGCGGAGCAGCCATGTCGAGATGTTGGCACTACAGAATTATTTTCGGGCCAACTTGATATTATTATGTGTCATTGGCGTGTGTTAGCACATCGCATTCTAGTGTTAGGGTTTTTTAGGCTTCCAATGCGTCTATATAGCTAATTTACTTGCTCCCCCACCCCTACCGTACGGCTAATATATAGGGCCACAGATTCAGCTAAGTTGCGAACACTTTAGTTTCAACAAACGCTGGCTAATTAACGATAGCGCTTCTTTGTTGTTGACTAATGTGGGTATTACTACATAAGGGTTGCTGGCTAGATATTCCGACGATCGGTGATGAGATTATTTGATGGAAACGTCAACGGGTTTCGTTGTATGTTAAATAACGTTGGTGCATAGAGAGATTGGCTGTTAGCCGACCAGGTCATTAGTGTCCCTTGGTATGACTTCCGTAATTCATCATTAACTGTATTAGCGGTTTTGTGTGAGTAGCTAGTGATCAAAAGACAGGTGAGCTGGTTAGTGAGAGTGCAAGATAACTATCTGGATGAAACACTTAGTCACTTTGATTGTTGGTTGAGGAGCTAGCTAAAATAAACGCTGCATTGTGTCTGTAGGCCGGTGACACCGTTGTAGAGGAGCTGCCCAAGAGATCGTCCTCAGAGACGGACAGAAGAAGACCGAGCATGGACTCGAAATCACCCAGAAGCTCAAAACACCATCACTCGCGATCCAGGTCACGATCAAGAGACCGAAAACGCAAATCAAGTAAGTAAACGGGCCCAGGAAGTAACCACTGGGCAACTAGTTTACCAAATCTGTGTTTCTTTCACGCCCCACGCCTTGCTGCGAAATCATTTTGAGTCTTAGGGCTGCATGGACGTAAGTTTGTCTATACGTTGTTTGAAATCACTGCATTTCATCAGCCAGAATACCTGAAAACATTGAATGGAATGTTACTGAAAAGTCATGAAAAATGTTGGTGAAGAAATTAGTGTTTGAAGATGCGGTTGCCAGCATTTCATTGGATGTGTCCTGAAATGGCACTGATTGGTGCCTGACCCTGATTTGCATCTTATGTAGTTCGTTTCTGTAAAGGGTCAGAAACCCCAACAAAATCTTTCAATTTCTCTTTTCCAGCGGACAAAAAGCACAGACGAAGTCGAAGCAGGAGCAAAGAGGTAACTAATCTCAGTTCATCGCAGACAGTTTAGGCTGATTTATGCTTATTGCAGCTTTACCATAGTTGTCCTTATTAGTTGTAGTACATGGTAAGTACAAGGCCTTATAAAATAAACTGATGTGGGACTAGTGGGTGAAGCATTGTTGCGTTAAATTAATGTGAAAAAGGTGAATGTTGTTGTTTTTGTGTTCATGTGATGACACCTTTAGATTTCATACCTTAGGGCAACATAACAGTAGCCCTTTTAGTTTTAATCTGTTTGTATAGGAGTTTTTTTTTGGTTACTTTTTATTTTTGTTAAAATCTGTGTGTAGATCACATGATAACATTTGTATAATAAATCATACTCAGCGTGCTTATGCACGAAGAGACTCTCAGAACTGAAGACGCTGCTGACACTGATAGCAAAATTATATGCCTACTTCATGGAAAGGTAACTACCACTATTCAAACTCATACTTGCCTTTTTAGAAAATAATTAACTATTTTATTTTTACATTTTGAACAAACTCAAATAACACCTTTTGTTTCGAGCTGTTCTCATAGTAAACCAGCTCGCATTGGTTCTGGCAGAATTGGCCCAATAATTCATACAGAGTGATAAAATGAATCTTAAGATGCATGCTTACAACGCAGTAAATTAAAATAAGGAATTACATTTGAGAAGGACTGCATCTTGGTTCTATGTGGGATTCATGAGTTAAAGTAGGATGTTTGACTGAAATACACCGGCCATGTAAATTGTACTTTTAAGTCTCCATTAAGGAATCCAACTGGCTGTTGGTTGGTGGTTATTATTGACCACTACTCGACTGCTGCTGGCTGTTTGCATTTCAGTTTGAGTAAAATAGGAGTTTCTTTCCCAGAAGAGGGGAAAAGGTTGTCTTTCGTCCTGGAATGTGTTCTCAAAATTCAGTAGAGTTTTTTTTTTTTTTTTACATGTGGTGCAAATTTCTCCTCACACCTAGCAGACGGTATTATGCCAAACACTGTAACGCTGCAGTAGGGACCCTTTCACTGTTGTTAAAGTGCACATGATGCCACTGGGACATGTTCATTGTCATGGTTACAACCCTGAAACAGAAGGGGCAACTTTGGAGTATATTCCCACCCGTTTGGACCGGAAAAAACTAAACAAAAAACCAGTTGTTACTGATTTTATTTCTGCTATTGGTGCATTTGAAAGTTGTGGGAGGAGGGGTTGTGACTTTAAAAAGGTTACCAAGAGTGACTAAATGACTTTTGGGCGTCTTTGTTTTTGGCAACTCATACTAACTCTCTTTGTTGCACTATTTTCCTGAAAGAGCCAACTTCTTCTTAAAACAGGCGCGGAGGCGGGACTCGGACAGGCCCTCGAAACCGCACAAGCTGGAGGAGCCGCACGAGCGGGAGAAGGAGAGGGCGGAGGGGGAGAAGGAGAGGGCGGAGCGGGAGAAGGGGCGGGAGAGGCTGTCTGCCGAAAATGGCGAGGAGCGTCACCGCCGCAGAGACGGCCGACCGTGCCGGGGGCGGAGCCACTCCAGGTCCCGCTCGCGGGAGAGGTGAGACACCCCCCCCTTCCCTGGGACAACGGTGCCTTTTCACCAAATTGAGTGTTTCGCCAAAAACTGGTCTGACCCTTAATGAAATGTGCGCCATTGTATGCTAAGTGACGCCTGGCGTTTAGAGGTTGGTGAGGAGACGCAGCGGGGCTCGCCTGGTTTAGACGGGAGAGTGACGCTGTCGAGTGCTGTCCTGTCTGGGGTGGGGGTTCACAGGCGAGGTCGCAGCAGGAGCAGGGACAAGAGGCGCTCGCGGTCCAGGAGCCGGGACAAGCGGTCCAGGAGCCGGGACAGGAAGAAGAGGGCCCGCTCTCGCTCGCGGTCCCAGTCCAAACACAGACACCACAGCAGGAGCCGAAGCAAGAGCAGGTATGAAACGCTGCTCTGTGTGTGACAGGCAGAGAAATGGTGTGTGTGTGTGTGTGTGTGTGACTGGCAGAGAAATGGTGTGTGTGTGTGTGTGTGACAGAAGGACGGAGACAGTGTGTGTGGGGGGGTGCGTGTGTGTGTGTGTGTGACAGAAGGACAGAGACAGAGTGTGTGTGGGGGGGTGCGCGTGTGTGTGCGTAGGTTAATGGCGGGATGCCGTGTTCTAAGTGCCACAGGGAGTTTTTCCTTGCCACTGTTGCCTTAGGCTTACTCCTGTGGGGGTTTAGGCTAGGGTTGTCTGTAAAGCGTATTGTGACAACTGTTGTAAAATACGCTATACAAATAAAATTTGATTGATTGATTGATTGATTCTCCAGGGACAGGAAGAGGAAGCCTGAGAAGGTGCACAGGAAGTCGAGCAGCCGCTCCCTGAGCCCGGTCACGTTCCGGGGGCGGAACACGGCCATGGACGCACAGGAAGCCCTGGCCCGCCGGTACTGCAGCTGCACCAATCAGCTGCCTCGCTGAGTGCTCAATTTACATATTCTACCCCAATCAGGAGTGTGTGCTGAATGGTGCTGAGTGTTTGAGTAGTGCTGTATGGTGCTGAGTGTTTGATGAGTAGTGCTGTATGGTGCTGAGTGTTTGATGAGTGGTGCTGAGTGTTTGATGAGTAGTGCTGTATGGTGCTGAGTGTTTGCTGTATGGTGCTGAATTTTCGCTCAATGTTTCTCTGGCAGGTTGGAGAGGGCGAAGAAGCTGCAGGAGCAGAAGGAGAAGGAGATGCTGGAGAAACAGCAGCAGCAGCAGCAGCAGGAGATCGCTGCAGGTAGGAGGAGGCTTTCTTTAGAGCGGCACTTCACCCAGAAATTAAAGTTCATTTCCACTTACTCAGAGTACTGCGCTAAATTAAGCTCTCTGGATGTTTGTGAGTAACCATGGCATTACATTTGGAAAGAAACATTAATGTCCAGTTCTTTTAATGAAAGTTTTTGGCTCTTTGGGGCCACGAAATCTTGGACACGTTGATGTCCCTTGTATCAGGGTGAGCTGTGGCGGATGTCTAGATAACTCGGCAAATCTCAGCAGAACTCTGGATGTGTCGGCAGATATTTCTGTGTGAACAGTGCTCCTTCAGTGGCAGCTAGGTAAACTCTCTGATTTAAGGGCATTGTTATAAGCGCAGGTGTGTGCAGGTGATGTGTGGTCTGGCAGGACTGTGTGCAGCACACAGAATAGGTGGCGGTCATAGAGCCAGTTGGTAACCCGGGCTCCATTTTGGCTCTCAGTGGCAGGCCCCCTGCTGGTGGACCCGGTGGTGGCGGCCGCAGCCAGCCCCTCCGTCCTAAACGTGGCGGCTCTGCTGGCGTCGGGGACGCAGGTCACGCCCCAGATCGCCATGGCGGCGCAGATGGCGGCCCTGCAGGCCAAAACGCTGGCGGAGACGGGCATCGCGGTGCCCAGCTACTACAACCCGTCGGCCGTCAACCCCATGAAGTTCGCCGAGCAGGAGAAGAAGAGGAAGATGCTCTGGCAGGGCAAGAAGGAAGGGGTGGGCATGCGCCGATGTGCGGCCAGACGCTGTCCACTCACGCTGCAAATGTGTAGCATTTACCGTTAAAGCAACAAACATTAATCACAAAAAAATTAATTTATCTGTAAATCTCTACATAGTAGATATTAGAAATACTATGGCACTGCTTGGCATTATATGAATGCTTAACACAGCAAGTGATATTGGTAAAGTGATGATTTTACATGTATGTGGTTTATGTGCTGGCATATTTGTCTCTGCTCATTTTATTCATGTTTGTTTTCAAGGACAACAAGTCCCAGACAGCTGAGCTTTGGGAAAAGCTGAACTTTGGAAATAAGGACCAAAACGTCAAATTCCGCAAGCTGATGGGCATTAAAGTGAGTTTTTCCATTTTAAAAAATGTAACAGAATAATGTATTTTGTGTGTGTGTGTGAAGAATTTAAGTTTATAGTTGCATCCTAAGGCAGGGGAAGTAGGTAGATTATCGTCCTGAATTGTTCATGTTTTGGTCTGCCGTTACTATTTTAAGTCTAGAACAGTTCTAGACAGACAGACCTTCCATTAGCGTTAGTGTTCTCTCGTATGATAAAGAGTAAGGTGGTGGAAAACGGCAGAAGTATTTCCAAAGTGGTTGGGGTCTGGGGGGGGGGGCGGGTTTGGGTGTGTGATGCTGAGCGCTCGCGGGAGGGGGTTGGGGGTGGGGGGGGCATGTGCGGGTTTGGGCGGGTGATGTTGAGCGCTCACGGGAGGGGGTTAGGGGTGGGGGGGGGGCGGGGGAGGGGGCATGTGCGGGTTTGGGCGGGTGATGCTGAGCGCTCGCGTCCTCTCTGGCCCCTCCCACGCTGAAACGGGGGCTCTGCCGTTCCAGGGGGAGGAGGAGGGGGACGTCCCCGGGGCGGTTAGCGAGGAAGGCCTGAAGACGCTGCAGCAGCAGGAGGAGATGTTCCGCAACCTGGACGTGCAGTACGAGATGGCGCGGTCCCAGACGCACACCCAGCGGGGCATGGGCCTGGGCTTCTCCTCGGCCTTCTCCTCGCGGGGGATGGACACCATTTGATACGGCCCCTCTTCCACAGCCCGGCACAGACTTTCCACGGCACTGGGACCTGCTGGTGGAGCTTTATGTTCTAGAGCTTCTGGTGTAAATGTCTCTGTTTACTGAAGAAGAGAAAAACAAAAACAACAACAAAAAAAAGAAGCTAGTAGACTATCTTGCATGGATGTTGCATTGAATCTATAATTTATTGAGGGGAAACAATTAAGAGAAACAATCTCCCAGCTGAAGTCTTCTGCACATAGCTGAGCGCTGATCTAGCCTTGGCATTTTGATCCCATACACACCCTTTTCAAAAATGACAAAAATAAGGCTTAGTATGACAATTATTGAGAAGGCAGGCTTGACAGAATCCTACAATTGTAATTGCCCTGTTCCCCTGCTTTTTGTACTAAAACAATGTAAATATTTTCATTTATTTTAACACGAATGGGACATCTAGACGTGGAAGTGAAATGATTCATCGATTTCCATTCAACTGCCAGTGGGGTAAAACGGCTCATATAACCAATCACAGAATATGTAGCGTTTGATCTGAAAGTCCTCAGTCTCATAGGATAAGAGCACTGTCTTCAGGACTGGGTCTTTATTTCCACTGATGGCATGACTGCTACTACGACCGTCAAACCGCCTTTGTATTAAATATATTTACTTCAATTAAAAGGAATAGTCTTGTTTTCTGGTATTTAATCTTCACATGTTTCTTTCAAGCTGTACAGCAGGGTTTTACACCACCACCCCCCACCCTCCAACCCCACTTGTTAGAACGAAGAATGGTTTAATTTTTGCCAGAATGAAGCACTGAAATGCAGTTAATGGAGTGTCTAATGTATTTAATATAATTCATCTCTACCTATAGATAATAGTAACAACAGAGCCAGAAATGGTCTGTCCAACCTTGACTGCAGTAAGTGTATGGATTCTCATGAGCTGAGGTCTGCCGTCTCATGATGGAAATTATGGTTTAATTTTGAATTCTCAACGTGTTTTTTAGTAAGGGCTTAAAGGTTCTACAGTATTCCCATCACTAACAAATCCAACACGATATTTGTTATTCACCATTATATTTCCACAAGATCAAGCCGAGTTTCCCATTCACAAAAGCATTCACGCCCACCCAAATAATAATGAATACCACAGAATGCCTGCTGGAGTTGACACAAAGTTTCTCGCGTTATACATCGCAAACCGATACGTATTTCAATGCCAAGTAAATAAACATGGCTTCTAATTTTCATATCAGTAAATTTAGACTTAATATTTAAGAAATCTGAATGTACACATATGAATAATTTGATTGGCATAGTCTTTTAAGGTGGTGAACTGTAGTAAACTATCCCTTGAAAGAATAACAGGATAAGTGTTGTTTTTCTCATCGACCTGGGCTCAGCTACGGCACATGGGGGTGGAGTTAATTCTAAAAATCTCGAGTACACGGACATATCCATATATATGGACATATCCCTCAACCAATCAGAAGTGTGAAAGTCACCCAATCAGCGGTTCGGTGTGTCTACCTATGACCTCTCAACTCCGAACCAGACACGGACGAAGATGGCGGAGTTTGATTTTGGGGACAGTGAGCTGTTTCAGCAACTGGACGAAGGCAGAACCACGAGCACCCATATTCGGTTTGAACAAGAAGAAGAGGATCCAGAGGAAGTCAATGAGCTCCGAGAGAAGTTAGAAGAATGCGAAGAAACGATCAATCGACTGCAGTTAGAGAATATCCTTGTGTGGGCATACGCTCAGTTCTGCTTTAGATGGCTAGCTAGATGGCTAGCCTTTATTTAGATTCGTTGATAGGAAAAGCGATGTATTTCCACTAACTTGTTAATTGGAATAATTGTGTTGTACTTACGGATTGTTGAATATCAAAAAAATATTCTGCCAAGTTGCCCTGTTTTCGAGCATAAGCCGCGGCCTGCTTGGCTAACTAGTTAGCAAGCTAATTTTGAAATCAAATATCGCCGCTCGCATAGCCATTGGTTAGAGCCCAGCTGTGCGTAAATCGTGGTTTCCACAAGAAAAATGTCACAAGCCATGAATTCTCTGAGTCAAATTTATTTTAAATAGTTTATCACGAGTGTGTACAAACTAACGTCAACGCCAAATAGCCTGTTCACCAGTAAGCAAAATGATTGTTTGGTATTTGGCACTAGGTGGTTTATTTTATGCACGCTAAAGGTCGAATGTGTTGACTGGGACGCTAACGTTCGCATAGTTGTTGCTAGTTTAGCTGTGTGTAGCTGTATGTGAAGTCAATAGCTTAGTTTCAGAATTGTCATTAACTCGTTTTTGTCATAGGACGTTTATGTTTTGTTGGTTGTTTTTTGTTTGTTGATGTGTGGTTTCGCTTTCGTTTTATTGAAATGCTGTCATGTTGGCAAGTTGGCAAGATGGCCAATGTCAATTCATAGGTTGAACAGTTTCCGATGTGCAGGCCACTGCTCAGTAATATTTCGTGTTAAAAATTTTCATGTAAAGACATTGCTTGTCGTTTTGGCAACAATTCCAGATTTCTGGATTTTGAAGGATAAAATTAGGTCTTGTCCAATTTTCCTAATTCTTGTTTTTCTGCAAAGCGTCTTCATTACTGTGCCTCCACGTAGTGCTATAGGAGTGAAACTGAATCAAACTGTTCCCTAACTGCCATTGCACATCAAGACTTGAAGAGAAAGTTGAATATTTTGGCAAGGCCAAGGTAAGCTGGATCATTTGATATTACAAAAAAATATTCTGATACGAGGGACTGAGGGAATAAATTTATCAGTGTGCCATTTTCTTCTAGCAGTTATACAATATTTTTCTTCTTCAGTGGTTTAAATCTGGAAGACAGTAAATTGGATGGACCACTGCTTCAAATACTTTTTGCAAACAATGACATCTCAAAGTAAGTATTATGTCTCATTTGTTTCAGAATACTGGGCCGAGGTTCTAAATCTAATTCTTCTGCAAAAGCTGAGCAATATTCTGCTCTTGACTGAAGCCTTTTTTCTGTTTTTCGTGCCAGGCAGTGCCGGCAGGAGATTGAGGACTGCATCTATGGCCTTGTTCAGAAGCACATGCTGCAGCAGAAACAGGAAACGGAGAAATCTTCCTTCCATCTCAAACCCCAGGTATGCCTTTGGCTCACTTCTCCTCATTTCAGGTTTTAGAACTCACAAGCTAAATCGTAATGTTAATGTGTTCATAACTGATGTGGAATGCTTGTGTCTTGTATGAGTTATTGGTTATTGTATGACGGAAAGATTGTGTACTTGTCTGCTTCCTTACCTTGTAGCCTTCAAGTTTTGTTTTGGAGGAAGACCATAAAGTGAAGATTTCAGACCCGATCAAAAAGATCAGAGATGCCTTCAGTGTAAGTCTGTAGTTACATTGCTACCATTACAGTTTAGAGACAAGACTGCATGGATGAGTCGGTTATACATCACAATCCAAAAGCCACTTCCTGTCCTGGAGAAACGTGGTGGTTAATGGGGTCCTGTTGCTCTTCCTGCAGATGGTTGGGAGTGTGCTGTATTTCACCAGCTTCTGCCTGGACAGGCTGGGACAGCCCCTGCTGAACGAAAACCCTCAGCTGACTGATGGATGGGAGGTTCCCAAGTATCCTTCGGCCACTGAGCATGCTCAGAGCGTGGCCCTGCTGCCACACGCACGTGCACGGTTCTCAGCCGTGCACGGAAGCGGTCCTGAGCAGCATTATGCAGCTTTGCAGCGTCAGGTCTGTGTGTTTGACAGCGGCGAGATTGTGGACTCTGCTTGTGTTGCCCTTCGTCAGGGCCTTGAGTCTGATGCCGCCCGCTCGTAGTTCACCTGGAGGCAGGCCATGTTAATGAATTCCCCCACCGACCCGTCATGAGAGAGCTTCCTGAATCCGTGTTGCTAAGATACCAGCAGGTCTTTTGCCAGGTTGTTGCAGCAGAGGGACAGGACCTGCAAATGAAGGATAATAAAAGGTGCTCTACTTTAATCCTTAACCTTACTGGTGTTCTTTGCTTCCTTAGGGATGTGATTTAAATATCCTAAATATCTCTGTGCCCACTTGTACTTATTTGGCTTTGTTCCTGAACATTCTTCTGTCAGTTGTCAGAGTGCGCAGATTGCTCTTTATGGTTGGGACATTTGGTGTTAAAATCTGTCCTTGTTTTGGTGACATTTCTCTACTTTCTGACCTCGCTGACAGACCAAAGCCGTGCTGCTTCAACTGTGGTGCTGAGGACCATCAGCTGAGAGACTGCCCCAAGGTAACCACCATGTTTTAAACGTGCTGGACAGCGATGGGCTTCCTGCACACAACCGGAGTGTGTGATTGGCCAGTTTTGAGCCCAGGAGCTGAGAATCGCTCGCATGCGTACAGTGTCTTTAATCTGAGAGATACAGGCTTGGAAGGCCACAGCCAATGGGCTGCTGCTGTTGCTTTTTAACTGAACTCGACTCAGACTAAACGTGTGAACTCAAGATAACGGAATGTAGCCCTGTGTTCACTTCAAAATGTTATGGTACTCTCCTTTTATATTATTTAGTTAGCCTCTTGTAGTAAAATATATTCACAAGTAAACTTGAATTGAAACTTGGAGTGAAATGGGCGTCTGAAGTGTTTAGTGGAGGGGGTGAAAGGACCGTTTGGGTTTTCAGCCCAAAGACATGGCCCGTATCAACGAGAAGAGGAAGGAGTTTTCTGGTGGCAACAATCAAAGCAACCAGCGGTACCATGCAGAAGAGGTGGAGGAGCGGTTTGGGAAGTATAAACCAGGAATAGTAAGGTAAGGCAGAGTCACTAATATTATTATTATTATTATTATTAATAATAATAAAGCAGTTCACTTATCAGCACACCAGTGATGCCAATGCTTAATGTTGTAACTAAACACAGTGGCCACTTTATTAGGTACATCTCTAGTACTGGCTAGGTATGTACTCAGGAAGGGGCTGGAAACATTCCTTTTTTGGGGGGGGGGGGGGGGGGGGACCCGGGGGGCCTGCTCCTGACTCTCCTCTCATTTCCATACGCAGTGAGGAGCTGCTGGGGGCGCTGGGGGTGACGGAGCACACCCTCCCCCCCTTCATCTACCGCATGCGGCAGCTAGGCTACCCGCCCGGCTGGCTGAAGGAGGCGGAGCTTGAGAGCTCGGGCCTGGCGCTGTACGACGGAAAGGGTGAGGCCCGTTTCACCCGAACCGGGGGGGTGTCTGGTCTTATCCCAAAAGGGCCTAACGGGTTAAAAGAAAATTCTATTAACTTTAAATAAAATTAAATTTGATGGTTTTTCCTGTTAAGTGTCAAGTGATGGAGAAATCGCTGAGGACGACAATTACCAGAGTCATAAAATCTCGTACGACGTCTCCAAGCTTGTGAACTTCCCAGGATTTAACGTTTCCACACCTGCTGATATCACTGACGTAAGTGTCTGTCTCTTGGTTGGTTACTGATCGACAAGGCGGCTGCACATCTGTAGCTGTTCAAGAGCCTATATGCACTGAACGTTGGTTTATAACTCTGGCTAAATATTCCTCTTTATGATTTTTATGTTTGTGTTTTGTAGGATTGGAGATTGTACGGGTCTGTCCCAATGCAAGCGGAACACATGAAGAAGAACTTTGCAGCTTACCTCTCCACCAATTACCCGATGGTAGATATCACCTCTCCCAGGAGCCAGATCTGCTTCGCTCCACTGCACCGTCACTTTGTATTTCAAAGCTACACACTGTGCATTTCTCCTGTTCACTAACAGCCGGGTTCCAACTGCAACAAACGGGCACACGAGTCGGACTCCACCCCCCGGCAGACGAAGAAAAGGCGGTCCGATGTTAACAGCTCCAGGTGCTCGGACATGGAGGTTGATTCAGGTAGACGACGCCTTTCTCCTTGAGCTTGTAGGTGCAGTATGAACACGGAAATAAATTCAGTTTGCACAGACTGAGGCACGAAACACACCGTACGTATAGCTAAAGAATGCCTGTGGAGTTTATACATTCAGTAATGCGTTTTGTAAAGAACTGGGAAGAGCAGAGTGTTGAAATGTCGCCTGCTGATGTGAGGTAAGTTCAGTGCTTGGATTCTGGAGGAAGTTTGGCTCCCCAGTAATCTGGGATGCCTCCTGCGTGTGTGTTTGTGTGTGTGTTTGTTTGTGTGTGTGTGTGTGTGACCCTGCCTGTGTGTGTGTGTGTGTGTGTACCTTTACATACCCTTCAGGCTCAGAAACTCCGCGGAGTTCCCGCAGCTCGGACAGCTTCCAGTTCCAGCCCCCCCTCCCCCCCGGTTCCCCCTCCTTCGGGTCACCTCCCCCCCTGCCCCGGGGCACGCCTCCAGCCACACCCACCCCGCCCCCTCTGCCCAAGGACACGCCCCCTTCCACACCGGCCAACGGCTCGCCCGCGCTGCGTGGGCGGGGCTGTGAGGAGGTGGGGGAGGAGGACGCGCTGACCCTGGAGGAGCTGGAGGAGCAGCAGCGGCTGATCTGGGAGGCGCTGGAGAACGCCGACACGGCGACCAATAGCGACTCGGAGACGCCGGCCGTCGGCACGCCCATCATCAGCTCCTCGGGAGCCTCCAGCCCCGCCCACATCGACACCGAGACCGAGGTGGAGGAGGAGGAGGAGGCGGCCAAGGGGGACGAGGAGGCGATGAAGCAGGAGGAGGAGGCGACCAAGGGGGACGAGGAAGCGATGGAGGAGGAGGAGGCGATGAAGATGGAGGAGGAGGCGAAGGTGGGGGTGGAGGAGGAAGAGGAGGAAGAAGGGGTGGAGAAATCTGAGAGGTCTGAAGAGACTTCCTCCAGAAACGGTGAAGGGCGGTGTGTGTTGGCTGGAGAAGGCCGAGCTGAGGATGAGGAGGACGAGGTCAAGGTCGTGGGAGAGGTCACAGGCGAACCGGAGCCCCCGCAGGCATCGGAAAATGCAAGCGCCCCCGGGCCCGTCTGCCGGGACTCTAAGACCGAGACCCCCCCTGGAGAGGCCGGGAAGGTGGCCTCTGTCCCCCACAGGAGCAGGTTCGCCGCGGGCATCATCCCCTTCGAAGACACGCCCGAGTACAAGGATGTGGCTGAGGCCACCGGAGTCTACCTCAGGATCCGAGATCTGCTCAAGTTCTCACCGCGGAATCAGGCCAAGAACAAGAAGTGAACCCAGGGGCACGACCGGGCAGGACACCTTGAGAGCTGTCGCTGCAGGAAAACAAAAACAAACAAAAAAACCTGTTTCTTTTAAACAAGCTTGTTGCTTCAAAACACTTTTTAATTGGTCTCTCAGAAAATGGGAGAACACCCAGAAATCCAGACCTTTGTAAAAAAAATTCCTTTTTAATTTCCTTCTCTTTTGGGGGGGTGGGGGGTGGCTACAAGAATTTTTTTTCTGTGTACAGGTTAGCTGTTTTGTGGTTGGTTTGTAAGAAATGTCGAAGGTCTTAAAAACTGAGGCTTTCTTTCAGAACCTGACTGCTCCGAGATGTGGTTGGTGCCTGTTTTGTTTTTATTACACAGAAAACGATTGCAGTTTTGTAGAGTATTATTGGTGTTTTAGATGTTTAGATTTTATAAGGTTTTTTTCCTTGTCTTTTTTTCATGATAAATTTCTATTCCCAGGGATTTTTATGACGTGGTCCATCCGGTCTCTGTGACTTTCAGACGGCACTTTGAGGATGTATTTTAAATATGCGCATTCATCCCACTCTTTTTTTTTTTATTGAATGCAAAGTGAAATTAATACAAACAGGATTTCTACTTTTTTTTTTTTTTTTACTTTAACATTCAGTGTACTTCTGGTATGGCTCCACTCCGTCATTCGTAACCTGTACAACATATGAAATCAACTACATTACAATAACTTACTGTGCTCATAATACTACTGCGTGGGCATTTTTAATGAAGTGTCACGTTAAAGCTGACATTACTTCACGTAGACACTAGGGGGCAGAAAAAGGGCTTTCGTGCAGTAAATGAATGCAACAAGCAATTCATCATAATTACTTTTTAAACAACCTGGCTGTTTCTCATCTGTTGAGGTGCAATACAGACATACTTCCTTTTCCTCGCCAATGAATTCAAGAAGGGATGTTTTAACTTTGCAGTTTTAACATATCTGCTTTTGTCATTGAGAATCCCGACAATTAAAATGGCAAATTGTAGGATGGAGTGGCTAAACTGGGAACTGTGTTTTTTTTTTTTTGTTTGTTTTGTTTCCCCATTTTTTTCTTTTTTTAAAGTCTTTTTAAAAAAAAAAAAAACCCTTTCAGTCTGCTTTACCTCTCTAAGTCCCCTGGAACACCCATGTAAGTGGTGTGTGTGCCCAGTGAAATCACAGCTTGTAAATACCCAGTGATGTGGCTGCATGACACCCTCATGCATGGCCTCTGTGCAGAAGCGGAGCAGAGCTGCTTCTGTTGTGCAAAGCACGGGCACAGTGCCAATGATCGCACCGCAACGTGAGATTCATCTCAGCGTTTGCATGGATGGATTCAGAAACCATCTGGTACTCTGCATAATTTTGTCTAACCCAAGGAGACGCGTTCTCGGTGTGTCAGCGGTGCATTTCACAACCTTTTACTCTTTTTTTTTCGAACATTTGTGGATCAGAGCGTTTCAAAGCGTTTCATCCTCCCATTCTAAGAAACACAGATTCTTTTGCACACATTGAGAATGGTAGGCAAATATCTGCTCCTTACAGAATTCAGTGCTGTGATGTACATTAGCTACAGTGGGAACGGACCCAAGAATCGCTTTTTTTTTTTTGCATTAGCTGTGCAGATTGGGGGGGGGGGTTAGTTTTCACCCCTATTAGTAAAATCAGGAGGAATGTTCAGCATAGCACTTCCTGTGGGCTTTAATCCCCCCGCTCCCTTAGTGACAGTGCAGTACGTAAGAGGAGATTCATCAGGAGCTGGAGTGACTGCAGCTCTGGGACAGGGGTTCCTAAGGGAAGACAATCCCAGTGTTAATATGTTACCTGCCAGAGCCAAGAGCCCTCTTGCCCAACACGCTCATTTCGACACCGTTGAGATGAAATCAGAAACTTCCATTTCTGTGGTGACGACCACTGTGGTCCCAGGTGTGGAAAAGGGACAGTTTGATTTAGGTGTTGTTTTTTCTCAAATTACAAAATGAATGTGTTTTTACTCTGTGGGCCAGCCTCATCTGATTTACAAGCAACTGATTTGTTTGTTTTTTTAATGCAAGCCTAACGGTCAGTCGTAATGTTAAAAAAGCTTTAAAATGCTGCACATACTGGTGAGGTGGGTCTCCCGTCCCCGGAGAGCGGATGGAGGGAGACGTGACGTTTCTGCCCCATGCTGCCGTCCGTGCGGAACATGAGCCCCCCCCCCCCCCCCCCCAGCTCGACTGCTTCAGAGGAAAGGTGATAAAACTACCAGGGGCACCAGACACCCAGCATGACAGACAGTCTCCATGGTGACAGAGGAGGAGGGAACTACGGCGGCAGAATTTCTGCTTCCGTGACGGTGTGCTTACAGCGTTCTCCGTGTACACAGCAACAGCATCTGTGGCGTTTTGCGCTAAATGACAGGTAGCAGGAGGTGTGTACTGCACCTTTGGAAAAAAAACAAACTAGCTTACGTTTTTCATGTAGATTCTCTCTCCCTTTGAGAAAACAACTCAAGATTCTGGTCCTCAACTGCAATAGCGCATATTCATACAACACATAATATCAGCGTACAGCCCTCAGCATTCTTACTTGCATGACTATATTTCATGTATTTCATTATGTTATGATGGCGGTTAGACAAATGCTTTAAAACAGGATAAAAATGATTTTATCTGATCATGTTATTGTGGTTCCTTATAAAACAATATTGCATATTGCAGGATCAGACCCCATGGCAAACACCTTTAATCAGTTTCGTTTGTAATGTGAAATTATTTTCTCGACATATTTTAAGAAAACGATAGTCACGTCAAATCGACATCAGCGTTTCCCAGTAGTCTTATAAGAGCTACCTACGGCATATCGTGGGGCGCATCAGGCTAGAAACTCTCCAAGACAAAGAAATGAAAGGATCTCGCATTTAAAGTGAGTGAAGTTATCGGTTTACAGCACGGCGGAGCGAGCGAGAATACGGCACGTGGTGGTATGTGACGTCACCGCGCCGCCTGTCGGCCTCGCGGAGAGCGTGAAGGCGTTGGGAGCGAGCGCGAGCCGAGCGTAACCTGCAGGGAGGGAGACGAGCTGAACCGAAATCGGAAGGTCCGCCAGAGAGACGGCGTCTGGCCTTTAAAAGAAAGCCGCTTACTAAACGAAAACATTCGAGGTAAGAGAGTTTTTATCTTATGTGGAACCGCGTCTCGCCATGTTCGATTTGAGTGTGTCTTATTCTTTTTTGAAGTAATACTGAACCGTGAAGCCGAGAAGGGGAACGATCACAGAGGGAGTTGCTGGCAGGATTGCTTAACCGGAGAAACTGAAAGCGCCTATTCCTCGGGCCTCCGCTAGCAAGTCAAAACAAGGGCTTTAAAGATTATAAAAGACTTGATTTTCTTAAGTATCGGAACACTGCGTTTCATTCCTCTTCACATTTACCGAAGCTGAAGAGCCTTCTACAAAGGTTAGGGCATGACATTGGAGCTGACAAGTAATGTGCACCTTTCAAGCAAGATGGCAAGCTAATGTTAAATAACTAACGTACCAAATCTGGACTGTCTTTGGTAGGTCTCCAGTACTGTCTCACAGCAGATCCCTGCAGTTTCCCTGTGTTTGTAGCTAACCTAGCTTGCTAGCGAATTATAAAAAACGCGGCAAATCGTAGGTCGTCCATGTGTCAGTGGCCGAATGACTTCCTGAACGTACAGCAAGCTAAATAACATTAGTTACTCTTCTGAGTATCTGGTGAACTTGGTTAATGGCAGAGAGTTGGCGTGGGTAGCTAGCTAGTTTTTACGACTGTGACAAAGTTAGTTGGAGCAGACCAGCCAAATCCTGTTATCTTAACTCGTAGCAAGCTACCTGGTTGTCAATGTCTAGGGCTCGTATTTAATCGAGTATCAGACTGGCTTGCTGGTTTGTTTCATGTGGTTAAACGGTGGCACATTGTAGATTTAACGTCACCCTTTAGTAGTGAATCGTTTAGCTAGTGAGTTGATGATATACAGATGTGCCACCTCACTGCTTTGACCGGGCGCAATCCACCAGCCCCAGAAATATCCGGCGTGTCGGTCTGACACGTGCTGGAAAAACAAAGCTGCATGCTCTCGTCTGAGCGACTTGGCGTCGTGTCAACAGATGTATTGTAGTTTTATCCCGCATGCTACGGTAATACCGTTTTAGATTTTTTTTTACACCTCCGTGTTCGCTTTGTATCACCCCAGCGCGTCACTACAGCTTTTAATATGCCACTCTAAACTGGGAAACGTTGCATCATCGGGAGTAAAGTTACTACCCCGCATCTCCCTCTAGTAACTCTTCAGTTGCCTCTTCACCCCTCCTCTGTCAGGCGACCCACCGGTTAGTTATAATGGACCATTTAAAGTGAAGAGATCTGTGTGTGCCGTATTTCTTTGAAGGTAATGATGTCATTGTGAGGATAATTGTACGTATTGTAATGAAACCGTTTATTTGATTGGAAGTGTAGCCGTTGTGCTGCTCCTGGTCCTACGACGTGAAATACGGTGAAGTCGTTTTTGCACAAACTTATTAGGGCCCTGCTGTGCTTGGAAACTGTTCAGATGGCGCCAGTGTGCTTGACCAGGTTAGACCGTCCCATAGGTTCCTGGGAGCAGTGAGGGTGCCCTCCCCCTCCAAAAAAAAAAAAAAACAGCGAACTCTCCCCGGAGCCCCTTACCTGCACCCCCCCCCCCCCCCGGGACGGAGCCGGAGCCTCTGATGGATGCAGAGTGGAGGTCCGTTTGGTGCAGCCGGGGGTTGCGGTTTGCTGTGGGATTCTGGGTAATGTTTCTGCGGCCCGGTCGGGTCCCGTCAGCGTCACACAGAGGTGGCGGCGACGGCTTGCTTTCCGCTCGCTCTGCCCCGTCTCATCGATCTCGCTGTGGAGTGGCGGTGTAGCGTAACGGAAGTGGGCTTGAGACCCAGAGCTTGCGGGTTAGAGTCCCGTGTAGAGCACTGCTGTTATGCCCTTGAGCGAGATGCATCACCCGCACTGTTTCCGTAAGCATATATCAGACTGTAGAAGTTGCTTAAGTCCGCTGATGAATTAAGCAGCCTACATTTGACTAATTGTGTCCTTGTCAACAGGCAACACTCCCCAGGGTCTGTGTTGAGAAACGGTTGCGTAAATGTGCCCGTTCTGTGGCTGGCATATAAGGCTTTCCCTGTCAGGGAACACCGGAGCCTTCCGCAGAGGGCCAGGGGTGCAGATCATAACTCTGAGAGAGCTGTTCCGCCAGGGGTAATGAAAGCCCGGCTGTTTGTGTGTGTGTGTGGGCTGGGTTCGTAGGACGGAGGTCTGCGTTGGGTCGGACGTTTGAGTCAGTGAGGCAGCAGAAAACGCACTCTGAATCTCTGTGTCCGTGCTCTTTGTGCGATTAATCTTCCCTAATGCATTACGAGCGGACCGATCCCCAATCGCAGCACTTCTCTGGATGAATTTCTCTCCGGCTCTCGATAAACGCTGGACGGCACTTTTATTCTCGGGAGCAGTAGGAGGCCCATTATCCTTCTTAATAGAAGCTTGATTATTGGATGATAAAAATGTCAGTGTTTGGGGGAAAAGGGGCAATGAGCTTCCAGTCTGTTGTATTTTGTTAAGTGCTTTTTGAATGGCGTGCCCCCTGCGTCTTTACTGCGTTATAACAAAGCGGTCTGGTATACTTAACGCAGCGCTCGGTCCATTAGGCCCTGTAAACAGGTTTATTTAGCAGCAGGGGGCTTGGATGGCTTGCTTGTGCGCTGTTTAACTAATCAGTCTTATGAAATGATGCAGGAACATCGGGGGGAACATCGGGGCGGCGCAGGCTGCAGGTTCCCGGTGCTGCCGTTGGGCTCCGTGGCACAGTCACTTTGGGTTTTAATGAGTTTGGCCCTGATAAACTCATGCGTGTGATTGTGCAGTTATTTGGTGAGGAGTAATGTCTTAAGGACTCGGCGCTGTGGTTTTAACTGGCTAAGTTGGGGGGTGTCTGTGAAGCTGTTTGAGGGGGGAGGGCTGTGGTGTTCTGTCTCTGTCCCAATCGGCTTCTTGTGGGGGGTGACCTTTGAGGCCCTTTGTTGATGGGCGCTGTCACTGCTGTATGACTGAGCCGATGCTGGCCGAAGCAGGATGATGCTGAGTCAGGCAGGAGTAATGGAGGGCCGCACTGTCACTGCTGTATGACTGAGCCGATGCTGGCCGAAGCAGGATGATGCTGAGTCAGGCAGGAGTAATGGAGGGCCGCACTGTCACTGCTGTATGACTGAGCCGATGCTGGCCGAAGCAGGATGATGCTGAGTCAGGCAGGAGTAATGGAGGGCCGCACTGTCACTGCTGTATGACTGAGCCGATGCTGGCCGAAGCAGGATGATGCTGAGTCAGGCAGGAGTCATGGAGGGCCGTTTCGTTTTAGTCAGTCATTTTGCAGCCCACTCCTGACCCCCCCCTTAGGGTCCCAGCCCGCGGGTGAGGCCCTCTGCTCTGTGTCCGGCTGCCTCTTGCCCACATTAAGCCCCTGGGGCTGAGCTGGGTCGTGTCTGAAGGACAATAAACCATCCTGCAGGGCCACAGTGTAGGCTTTGTCCCTGAATCAGGGCACCTCTTCCTCTGGGCAGTATTTCGCCCTGCCGTAGAGGGCTTTTTGTGAATGTGTGAAGTCTGCGGGATTGCTGGGATTGGGCTTCGCTCGCCCCCATGGGGAGGAGAGAGAGGCGAGCGCAGCTCCACTCTGTCATACGTTAGCTCCGGGGCTAGCTCAGGGGATTTCAGGCTTGGGTGGATGTGTGGCGTTGCACTGCTTTTGCAAACTTTCTGCCTCTATTCCCACTCTCAAGGGGGGTTCTCCCCCCCCCCCCCCCGTAACCAGGAAGTAAATATCCTGCATTCTGAGCTGTGTTGAAACCAGCCCCCCAGAGGTCCTCGAACCCTGAACCGAGACCGAACCCCAGCGGCCTGAGAAGAAGGGTCTCATTCATACTGGGGCTTCTCGCCCAATTTCCCTTCGAGATTTATCAGATGCGTAATCGTGATGGGAGCTCTGGAATGTGCGGGCTGTGTCACTGCGGCCGGGGAATCTCCTCTCATTCTGCACACGCTGGAGTGGGAGACGGTCTGTATCTCGTTCTGCACACGCTGGAGTGGGAGACGGTCTGTATCTCATTCTGCACACGCTGGAGTGAGGGACGGTCTGTAGCTCATTCTGCACACGCTGGAGTGGGAGACGGTCTGTAGCGTTCTGCACACGCTGGAGTGGGAGACGGTCTGTAGCGTTCTGCACACGCCGGAGTGAGGGACGGTCTGTAGCGTTCCGCAGAAGCCCCCACGCGCTGCTCTACATCCTTCCTGAAAAGCGCTGAGCCATTTTAAGCTGCTTCTGATTAAATGTGCACAGAGGAAGCTGGCTTAAGTGTGCTTCCTTTTTGGAATCACTCTGTTTGGTGGTGGCTTTTGAAAAGGGTGAGTTGAACCCCAAATATAGCAGCTGGGGTACATGAATCTACTTAAAATGACAGAAGCATTTCTTTCTGATTTTCTTAGCTGTGTTTTTTTTCATGGGCCTCTTGCCAAGCCGTCAGCTGAGTGGGGCAGATGAATGTGCTGTTAGAATAACGAGGCGTAAGTGTTTTAGCCCGGGGTGGGGAGGGGAGGAGGGAGGGAGGGAGGCGCAGTGAAATGAGAAAGCAGAAGTTCGAGTTTTCCCTGTGGCTAAGAGAACAGCGGGGTGTGGCTGGGTGGGTGGGTGTGTCTCCCGTGCTGCCACACCCTTCTGCCCCTGAGCGTAACCGTGGGAACCGTCCGCTGAAGAGAGCAGCCGTCGGCGAACGCGCTGCCCTGTTTCCTCTGGTACACGTGTCCTCTGGGCTGCTCTTCCCTGCAGATCGTCTTCTCAGGGTTTTGAGGGAATCTCTTTCCTTTTTGTGCAGTGCTCTGTTGTAGCTTTTTTTTTTACTGTTTGTTTAATAACTCTGTAAGGAAGTGACTGATTGGTTGAAGGGGCCACCCTCCCGGGGGTGTGGCCTGGAGGGTGGCTGTGTCCCCTCTTTGGTCCGCCCCCTTTACCCGTGAGCTCAGCAGTGGGACGGTCCAGTGGTGCTGTTACTGTCACCCCTGTGCTCTCTCCATCTGCATCCCGAAACACAGACACCCTAAAACCAAGGCCCCAAAACCCCAGTCCTGCAGTGCAGTCATGTCTGCTGGTGTTTGCTGCGTTTCACCACTTAAGTGGTTAATTCAAGTCACTGATTTCCACAGTATATGTTGGCTGTTAATTGGTAGGAAATAAGAGAAACCAACGGACACGATGGCCCTCCAAGACTGTCATAGACAAGGCTCTCAGTATCCAGTCTCATCACAGGACCCACAGTTCTCAGGCATCCCAGAGTCCTTTGTGGCAGCAGATTCTTTTTTCCTGCCTTCCTAAACGGCCTCGCTCCTGCCGGGCAGAAACATTTACATGGCAGCGTGGAGAATATGCAAATGAGGCGAGAATTATGCGAGGGAGAGCAGGAGGTCCGCAGTCATGATCTTTGCTGCGATTTGGCATGTAACCGAAGGCTGAACAAATGACCCTTTAGCATGAACAGATGGCCTATTATTATACACTGGAAATGCTGTAACCAGCTGCTTAGGAATGCTGTAATTGATTTGTTTGCTTTGTGTTTCGGTGCTGGATGTATGTGTGAGAGCCGGCTCTGGGGGTGGGGGTGGGGGTGGGGGTGGGGGGGAGTAGTGTCGGCTGGATTTCCGTGTGTTTCGATGGCACCTGTGATTCAGGTCATTGATTGGATAGAGAGTCCCCACACCCTGTTCTCAGGGCCTTAATTGGCGTCTGATTGGACGGAGACCCTGCAGCCTGACCCCGTTGCGGTGGCAGAGGTTGATGAATCGGTGGCTTTGCAGGCTGAGCAGAGCTGGGGTGGCTGTTGGCTGAAGCTGTTCCTCTGTAGTTTCCTGTGTCAGAGCAGTACCTGTGTGAATGTGCCTCTGAGCAGATAGGAGAGGCTGGACTTCATCTTTTAAGTCTGAGGGAGAACAAAACTAATGTCTTCAAAAAGACCAGGAGAAAGAGCGATGCATTCCTGTGTGTGGCTGCTGTTGTCACGGTAACAGTCTATTTCCAGGGCTCCCATTGGCCAGTTGGGCTCGTGGAATGCAGGTCAGTCGATACTCTGGCTCGTCACCTGAGAAGGTCGCCTGATCCTCTCAGGTGAAACGGCAGGGCTGATGAGCTTCATACCTGCCCACTGTCCGCTAACGCTAACGGCCACAGCCCCACTGTCCGCTAACGCTAACGGCCACAGCCCCACTGTTCGCTATCGCTAACGGCCACAGCCCCACCGTCTGCTAACGCTAACGGCCACAGCCCCACTGTCCGCTAACGCTAACGGCCACAGCCCCACCGTCCGCTAACGCTAACGGCCACAGCCCCACTCTCCGCTAACACTAACGGCCACAGCCCCACTGTCCGCTATCGCTAACGGCCACAGCCCCACTGTCCGCTAACGCTAACGGCCACAGCCCCACTGTCCGCTATCGCTAACGGCCACAGCCCCACTGTCCGCTATCGCTAACGGCCACAGCCCCACTGTCCGCTATCGCTAACGGCCACAGCCCCACTGTCCGCTAACGCTAACGGCCACAGCCCCACTGTCCGCTAACGCTAACGGCCACAGCCCCACCGTCCGCTAACGCTAACGGCCACAGCCCCACTGTCCGCTAACGCTAACGGCCACAGCCCCACTGTCCGCTAACGCTAACGGCCACAGCCCCACCGTCCGCTAACGCTAACGGCCACAGCCCCACTGTCCGCTATCGCTAACGGCCACAGCCCCACTGTCCGCTAACGCTAACGGCCACAGCCCCACTGTCCGCTAACGCTAACGGCCACAGCCCCACCGTCCGCTAACGCTAACGGCCACAGCCCCACCGTCCGCTAACGCTAACGGCCACAGCCCCACTGTCCGCTAACGCTAACGGCCACAGCCCCACTGTCCGCTATCGCTAACGGCCACAGCCCCACTGTCCGCTATCGCTAACGGCCACAGCCCCACTCTCCGCTAACGCTAACGGCCACAGCCCCACTCTCCGCTATCGCTAACGGCCACAGCCCCACTCTCCGCTATCGCTAACGGCCACAGCCCCACTGTCCGCTAACGCTAACGGCCACAGCCCCACTCTCCGCTAACGCTAACGGCCAAACCCGGGACAGAGTGCCTGAATGTTGCCTAATGCGTGGTGCAGGGCTGCTGTGTGAACCTGTCCTCAGGCGTGTGCTCTGGCGTCCTCCTGCGGCGCGCGTCTCCAGGTGGGAGATCCCGACTGGAATGTGTCCTGCGCGGCATCGCATGCAAGTGAGCCCTGTGCAGATCGTAACCAAGGCGACCGGTGTGATCTCCCCGGTCTGCCGCGCGGCAGTGAAGCAGCTGAAGCAGCTGAAGCAGCTGATGCAGCTGATGCAGCTGATGCAGCTGAAGCAGCTGAAGCACACGCACGGAGGCGAGGGAGCCGGAACCTTCCGTGCTTTACTCTGGGCTCTTATGCACAGTGCAGTGGTTTACCCCCCCCCCCCTCAGCTGCAGGGGTGAAGGCCAGTATGGATTGCAGATGGTCAGGAGTCCCCTGGCTGGGCTGCCCAGCTGTCAGCTGTGTTAGTGTGTGCTCTGCAGCACCAGTGCTCAGCCAATAATAGCTTAGAGTTCATTTAAAATAAACTCTCATTGGCTGATGTGCCAGGAGGACACAGTGTACGCATGCATCCCAGGCACCTTTACTTAACTGCACAACTGCTGTGCCCCTCCTGGGACTCGAACCTGAAACCCTGTTTCCTGTCTGTTATGCTACCCCGCCACCTACGCACACGTTCTTGTGCTGTGTTTGTGCGCGCTTGCGTGTGCGCTTGTGTGTGTCTGTGCAGCAGGGTGCTTGTGTGCGCTTGTGTGTGTGCGTATGTACATGCAGCAGCATGTGTGTGTTTTTGTCTTCACCTTATGAGTTAACTGTGTTAGCAGTAGTTCATTTGATCAGTTAAGCTAACAAGGAAACCAGCAGACCATGTGACCTTCCTGAGCCTGGGCAGGGATCCCTGCTCCAGATGCTGCTGAAAGTTAAAAGCAGTCCTGCAGGGCCCTGAGAATAGTCCCAGAATCAGATGAGCAGCCAGAATCGTATTATTACATGTCTGAAAAAATTATTTAAGCAGCGTTGTTCTGAAAGTTGGTGAAAATGAACGTCTGCCCGGATTTTCTTGGCGCTTGAAGGGTGAAGGGTGGTTTGGGATAAATATTTGGTCCCGGTCTGGAGTTGTTTGCTGTGGGAACTCTGGGGCCTCCCCCAGCTGGCTGTGTGTAGCAGAGCAGAGTGCAGGTGGAGGTGTTACAGCTCGCCCATGCTGAGGGCTCACAGCGCTGGAGTCTCTCTCTCTCTCTCTCGCTCTTTCTCTCTCTCCCTCCCCTCTCGCTCTCTCCTGAGTGCGCGCCCCAGGACTGACCTGGCCCCTCCCTCCCTGCTCCCTCTCTTCAGTGGAATGCCAGAAAACATTCCTGCCCTGGATCACCTTGGTGCCGCAGGAACTTCTAGAGCTAGGCTGTGAGAGAGAGAGAGAGAGAGAGAGAGAGAGAGTGTGTGTGTGTGTGCGTGCGTGCGTGCGTTAAAAGAATCCTGTGACCTGCGGAGTCACATGTGAAGCTCGGTTGGTTCTGAAAGCGGCGTATCCATTTCCCCCGGTGAGCTCACTGCCTGGGTCCTGAGTGGCTGATCTCCAGGCTGCGGCAGGGTCCGTGCCCCGTTAGAGAGAGCCGCCGGCCGGGGACACGCCCCCCTGGCTCTGAGGGGGCCACAGCCATTGGCCGCTGGCCGGGGACACGCCCCCTGGCTCTGAGGGGACCACAGCCATTGGCCGCTGGCCGGGGAGCGGGTTAGCGGGGGTGTTGGGTTGCTGCTGCTCTTTGTGCTGGGGGAGGGCAGGCTAGCTGCCCTGGCCAGCGCCGTGCGGGTCTGACGCAGGGGGCAGGAAATGCGTCTGACTCAGCGGGGGCTGTGAGCGTGTGCTGTGGGGCGGCAGGGTAGGGTAAGGGGTAAGGAACGCAACGTAATGTAATGTGCTCCCAGGCCTGTGGTTCCAGTGGGACCGCACCCTGCGCTGGGCCTGTGGTTTGCGGGTCCAGGGGGACCGCACCCTGCGCTGGGCCTGTGGTTTGCGGGTCCAGGGGGACCGTACCCTGCGCCAGGCCTGTGGTTTGCGGGTCCAGGGGGACCGCACCCTGCGCTGGGCCTGTGGTTTGCGGGTCCAGGGGGACCGCACCCTGCGCCAGGCCTGTGGTTTGCGGGTCCAGGGGGACCGTAGCCTGCGCCAGGCCTGTGGTTTGCGGGTCCAGGGGGACCGCACCCTGCGCTGGGCCTGTGGTTTGCGGGTCCAGGGGGACCGTACCCTGCGCCAGGCCTGTGGTTTGCGGGTCCAGGGGGACCGTACCCTGCGCCAGGCCTGTGGTTTGCGGGTCCAGGGGGACCGTACCCTGCGCCAGGCCTGTGGTTTGCAGTGTTACTGGCCTGCGTTTAGGTGCACACGCTGCAGACTGGTGAGTGCTGATGCCCAGCCCTGCTCGTCTCTCTCTCCTCATGTTAATGCAGAAGCGACTGGCCTGATAGCGCAGGGTCAGTGTGCCTGTGCGCCAGAAACCACGTCCTGGCACCAGCCTGCGCTTTTCACCCAGCGTGTTACCATGACGTCTTGTAACTAGTGTTGTTTTGGATAGAACACCGTGGCCAAGGCCACTGCATGCTTGGATGATGCCAGGGATTGGGATTAAGGAGTTAGTTAGCTCAGCTTTTGTAAATATTTTGGGGGGGGAAAACTTCTGGCTTTCCACTTTCAGGATACCAAGCATGCCTCCAAGCAAGCACAGTATTGCATAAATACATCATAAAACCTGTTTCGTCAAGTAGACAATTCTGTGCTTAAATTCACACCATCACACCCTGACCAATCAAATCTGATATATAAAAAAAAAAAAATGTTATTAGGAGAGTTTTTTCAGAACAGACTGTATCTGATTTGGGACACGTCCTTCATTACTGAGGCTAAAGTATGGGGGCACAACTCCACTGGTCGAAGTTCTGGTTTTTGTTCCAACCAATTATCTTGCCTTTTAGTTTGTAGTTTGCACCTGTAACTGTTGCTTCTACAAATGTCCGATGAAGTTGTGCTCGAGCTGGTTGAGTAATGAAGGGCAGAAGTTGGCGCAGAATCCTGGAGCGGATTGGCCCGTGTGCGGAGGAGGGATGGCCTGCCCTTTGAAGGCTGCAGTGGGTCTGACAGGCCGCTCCGCGTTGCGTAACACAAGCTCAGCCAGCGCGGCCCGGAGAAGATAATCGATGACACTGCAGAGGTCAGAGATGCTGACGGTCAGGGTTTTGCATTTGGATCAAAGCTGTCTGCCAAATGTAATGTAAAGTAATGCATTCTCATTTGCCTGATGAGGGGATTGGAAACGGGGTCAGGGGCAGGTCACTCACATTTTGCTTGTGGGGGGGGGGGGGGGGGTGGGGGTTGGGTGTGGGGGGTGCTGAACATTGGGGTGCAGAGCGTTGGGGTGCAGGGCGTTGGTGTGCAGAGCATTGGGGTGCAGGGTGTTGGGGTGCAGGGCGTTGGGGTGCAGAGCGTTGGGGTGCAGGGCGTTGGGGTGCAGAGCATTGGGGTGCAGGGTGTTGGGGTGCAGGGCGTTGGGGTGCAGAGCGTTGGGGTGCAGGGCGTTGGGGTGCACAGAGCTGACTCTTTGCTTCCGTTAGGATCGACTCCGGCTCAGGTCCTTGAGAGCTGAGAAGTTATGGTGCGTTTTTATTATGATGGGATATTATTATGTTTTATCAGGAAGTGTTGAAAGGGCCCTGACGGGTTAAGGGGCGGTTTTCCATTATCTGAATGCTGGTTTTAGATTGGGGGGGCATTTGAGGCTGAGTAATTGTGTGTAATGTTATCAGCACTGGAATGTCCTTCACTCTGTACATCAGTCAGAACGCTGCTGCTCTTTCCTCTGCTTTCTCTTTCGGGCCCTTGGTTTGGGCTGAGTAATGCCCCTCATTTCCCTTCGCCGACTGGTGGTACAGGTTAGGTGATTGACGCACCAGTGTGTGGCCTGGGGGTTGTAACTTGTGGCTGTCATGTCCGCTCTCCTTCCCATGAGCCTCTGCTCCACTGGGCCCTGCGCTCGTCACTGCTGGCTTTACAGCTTCGGGTTAATGGTGCGTGCGTGCGTGCGCGTGTGTGCGCGCGTGTGTGCGCGCGTGTGTGCGTGCGTGTGTGCGTGGCATCCTGCTGCTCCCAGGAGGTGGAGGCCGTAAGAAGGTGGAGGCCTAAGGGGGGGGGTGTTGCGGTGTTTTTATTCGGAGGTCCTGAGAGGGCCCCGCTCCTGTCAGGTCAGCTGATTTTGGTGCGGTGCGCTCCCCTAATCAGCTGGGACAGGCCGAATGGGCAAACTGTATAATCTGTATAATCCACCGCTTCTTCTCCCTAACCCCCCCCATCTTAACACTCGTGGCTGGGCCCAAACTCTCCCCATCTTCCCTAAGGAACCCCCCCCCCCCGCGCCCCCACTGTGAGACCCATGTCTGTCTGGAGCGCGGGGGCGCAGCGTTTGTTTTAAAGGCTGCAGAATGATGCTGCTGCGGGGCGGGAGCGGTCTGGGATGGGGTCTGACACGCCGCCCCTCCTGGTAACGGTAAATATTGACGGGCTCCGTCCCGCGATTCAGAGTC